>NW_024356249.1:20259933-20356035 GCF_902729225.1 Pteropus medius
CTCACACACACACACGCACACACACCTGAGAGTAAATTAATAAAATCCTGTCCCTTTACCATTATACATCAGTATGTTTTTCCTAAGATTAAGAATGTTTTGCTACATGACAAAAATAAAATTCTGAAAATCAGGGAATTAACAGATGTACATTACTATTATTTATTACACAATCCATTTTTAAATGTCACCAACTGCCCCAACAATGTTCTTTAGAGTCCCTCAACCCCATCTCTTACCTCCCACCCCAGAATACAATTGAAGATTCATATTATGTTCATGTTATTTATTCTCTTTTAATCCAGACCAGCTCCTTCTTGTCATTCTTCTCCTGGATATTTTTAAGATTATTGATATTTATAACCAAGTTGTCCACCAAATAATATTGCTTCTACTGAGGAAAGTAATCTATAAAAATGTTCACGTTTTCATTTCTTAATAGTATTATATACTAAATTTTTTCATCTTTTTAATCTGAAAATCACAATGTAACTTTTCCAGCTTTATTAACAATTAGTCACTCATATTTACATTGTACAATTCAATGAGGTTTTTTTTTCAATTATAGTTGGCATAAAATAATATGCCAGTTTCAGTTGTACAGCCTAGTGATCAGAGGTCCACATAACTTTCAAAGCAATCACCCCACTGAATCTAGTACCCCTGTTCCCCCTTACATATTTATTACATTATTAATCATCTTCCCCATACTACATGCTATATCTCCATGTCTATTGTACAACTATACATTTGAAACTCTTAATCCCTTTACCAGTTTTTGCCATCCCCTAAACCCCTCCCATCTATTAGCCCTCAAAATATTCTCTGTATTTATGAGTTTATTTCCACTTTTGTTGTTGTTTTTGATATTGTTTATTTTATTCTTTAGATTCCATATGTACATGAAATCATGCAATATTTGTCTTTCTCTATCTGACCCATTTCATTCAGCACAATACCCTCTAGGTCCAGCAATATCTTTTTCCATCCCCTGCCTTTTATTTTGTGTGCGTCTTTTAATCTGAAGTGAGTCTCTTGTAGGCAGCATATGTAGATTACTTGTTTTCTTATCCATTCAGCCACTCTATCTTTTCATTGGAACACTTATTTCTTTTCCATTTGAAGTACTTGTTGATAGGAATCTAGTTATTAACATTCTTTATTCATGTTTTTGATACATGTTTTTTTCTTCTTAAAGAAGTCCCTCTAACATTTTCTGTAATACTGGCTTGGTGTTGATAAATACCTTTAGCTTATTCTTGTCTGGGCTTCTAATCTATCCTTCAACTCTAAATGATAGCTTTACTAGATAAAGTATTCTAGATCCTAGAATACTTCAAAGTATTGTAGATCCTAGGTTTTTATTACATTGAATATTTTTTGCCAAGCCCTTCTGTCCTACATAGTTTCTTTTGAGAAATCTGCTGCCTATCTTACAGGTGTTCTCTTGTAGATAACTAACTTCTTTTCTCCTGCCGCTTTTAATATCGTCTCTTTGTATTTAACCTTTGGAGTTTAAATTGTAATGTGTCTTGTTTTGAGCCTCTTTGGGTTCCACTTTCTAGGAACTGAGCTTCCTGGAGTAGTATGTCTATTTCCTTCACCAAATGAAGAAAGTTTTCCATTATTATTTCTTCAAATAGCTCTTCAACTTCTTGTTTTCCTTCAGGTATCCCTATGACATGGATATTTTTACATTTCATAGTATCTTATTTAAATTATTATTATAGTCTTGGCTTCTTTTTTCTTGTCATTCTGATTGACTGCCCTTGGCTTCCTCATCCTCTGTATTGGTAGTTCAATCCTCTGTCCACTGTTTTTATTCCCCCTAATATATTCTTCATCTCAGATAACATGTTCTTCATTTCTGTTTTTTAAAAATATTTATTTCTTAGATTACAAGTGAATCTGAATATTTTTTCATATATATGTAACAATTTTTCTTCTCACTTCTCCTTAATTACTTGCTCATATCTTTTGCTTATCCTGTCATGGTCTTTGTCTTATTTGTCTCTTTTATTGATTTATAAATATTTATTCTTTATATAGCAGAGAAGCTAACTTTGCCAATGGATATTTCCCCTAGATTGTTCATGGTGCTTGATAAATAGAAACTTTTCATTTTTATGTAGTGATGTATAATCAGTTTTCTTTTAATTATTTTTGTCTTTGGAATTGGGTTTGACAAATATTCCCTCTCTAATATTATCTGAATATCATTCTAAATTTTCATCTAATTATTTTGTTACTATTTAACATTTACTTTTAAGCATTATGAAACATATTTTGATATCTAACCTATATTTTCACAAAATGTAATGTCTATTTCTATTTTCTCACTCATTTAGAAAGCTAATTTTGTATTATATTAATTATATTATACTAAATACTGATCAAAATAAATGTAAACCCAAAATTCAATATTTTAGAATAAATAGGAATCATAGAATTCTAAACTAGAAGAAACCTTAGAAATCATAGACTATAATCCATTACATATTTATCTGATGTCTCAAAATTGGTCAATATGTTTTATGTATGTTAAGATTGTATTTGTGTGTGTTTCATTTTAGCCTTGTTATTTTTAAGCTGGGACCTCACATATAAGAATTTAGTAATATACTTAAGAAACTGGAGAATTTTTTAAAGCTAATTACTTAAAGCTAAAGGAGTAGAGACTATTTTGTTTTTCCCCTTTATATTTAAAATAGACCTTATAAAATTAGTTTGTTTATTTATCAAAGTTTATTTTTACTTTCAAGTTCCAAGATGTATAATTAAGAGGGGAAATTTCTCTAGAATCCATTAGCAAGCTATATTTGGACTACAGCCTACTGCTCATGTACCTTTCACATTACAAACGATGAAGTGTTCGTTGCCAAACAAATGTTTTAGAAATTAAATGATTTTTAGTGTAAAGCTATTTAATGAAACTCACAAATTTAGACTTGTTTAAATGTCAGTGAAATATTAAGTACCATATGTTCTGTGCCAAGCAGTTAAAATTGTTTTTGGAAGGATATGAAATTAATTGTTAAAAAGAGAATTTAGCAACTTAAAGTACTTCACAATCAATGTTATCATTTAATGCATCTTCTGGCAATTATTAAACCCTAGGGAACAGCATGAATATCCTTATCAAGTCTGGAAAGACACTAATGGGGAAGAGAATGGACTGAGGCTTGCATTTACATGTATGTGGGCATGAGCCCAGAGAAAAGTGAAGGAAAAAAACCATAAAAATGCCCTCAGGCTCAATGCCCAGGGCAGATATATTTATTGTGCAGTCACTAGAGTCTCCACTAGCACCATTTTTTTCATTTATCTAATGTTTTATCCATTTTCTTCCTTTTGTATTTTTGGATGCTTTTCAATTTTAAGGACAGCTACATTTTTTAAAATCTATATGCATTATATATTTCCCATTAACTCAAATCCATGATTTATAAGAAAATCATAAGGTCAAAGTGTATAGGGAGAGTTTGGGTTGGTTGAAATTGTAAGATATTAATGATAATAAGAGAAGAAAATAATTATTAAGCACATACTGCCAGATACGGTTCTAAGTATTTTATAATTATTATTTTATTTAAACCTCCAAATCATCTTATGAGATATTCACTAGCTTTATTTCCACTTTACAAATGAGAAGACTGAGGCAAAGGTGAAGTTCAATAACCATTTTAGTTTTAACCTGAGAGAAAACTGTCTGAAGTATTTACTCTCTTATCTTGGGAAATGCAGCTATTGAATATAATTGCACTTTTTTTATGCCTCAATATCATAAATACTTAATTTTTTTAACATAAATGATAATTATACTTAAAGCATCAGCAGTCGAAGGAAGTTATCGGCAGGACTAAATCTTGATTTTTTTGTTGTTTTGTTTTATTTTTACTTTGTTTTTAATTTTGATTTTCTTTTAGTGGATATCTCATTAAACCCAATCTAAAATTTTTATTAAAGGATAAAAAATTTCTAGATACTTAAAGAATCAGAATAGTCTGCTTCTGGGTAATCTAGATGAAGATGGGAATATTGTACATCCCCTGGAAGACAGAGGTGAGAGGTAGGAGACTCCATGTAGCGTGAGGGATGTAAATTGAAGAGGTGCAAGTATTTCCCAGTGAAAGACTTGAGACAAAGGGATTTGAGCCAAATGATTCTTTTCTCTACCTTCTATTTCTGTCATTAGCCACATTCACACCATGGTCTCTTAATCAGCCTATGAGACACTGATCTTCAGAACCAAAGGATGTCTTCATAAAACCATAAGGAAGGGCTGTAGCTGATTGCTTAGTCAAAAAATATAATTACAAGAGCTTAAAATAATTATTGTCACAAGGTCAAATAAATTGTTAGCAGGTTTGTCAGATAAAATTAATATTTGATTTAATGTTTTAATTTATTACTGCATCACATAGGTAATGTTGTTAAGTGTTCTTGTGAAAACCATAGCAGGGTTATGTTATTTCACTGGTATAATCACAGTTAGTGCTTTTTAACAGTGCATGTACAGTGATTAAGCTTACACTTGTATAGTTCAGGACAAAGAAGGTTTTGTGCAGGCCAAGTAGGAAACAATTAACTTTGGTGAGGTTGAGAGGTACCAGAAAAGTTCTCCCTGCTCGTTCTGTCTTCCACTGAAAGTTCCATGTAGCCCCTTTTCGTAAAGGCTCTGCATAGTGAATACTAGATGATAAATGATATGTGGGGGGTGGAATGGGGGAAGAAGTGAAAAGAATTAACATTAGCTGAGCATTTTTTTTTTACCAACTAAGTCTAGGAACTGTGAAGATCTGTATATATTCTCATGATGAACTCTAAAGGAGGTATTGTTTTTTTCTATTTCAGAGGTGAAGAAAATAAATTTCACAGTGAGGGTAAAGAATTTGTAAATTTAGATTTCTGTTACCTAGTAGAGACAGGATACAAACTCAGGTCTTTTGTATTCTAAGTTTATATACAGTTGCATTATTTTTAGAGACAATTTAAATAATTTATCAACTAGCTTAGCAACCTAGCAAAATCCAGTAAAAATGGTCATGGACAGGACATAAATGTTGGTCAGTATAGGATAAAAAGGATAGAGAGGAGGGCAGAAAGCAGTGAGATTGGTATTAAATTTAGGGAGGAAGAAGGTATAAGAGTCAAATGAATAAAATTTGTGAGAAATAGTCTCAAGAATTTTGTCTATGACTTGTCATAACAAAACAAAGTGTATTGGTATGAACTAAGTGAAAGTGGAATAAAGAAAGTAAATGTGAAAGCATCTGGCACCAAGCCTGTGAAATAAATGGTGCTCAAATATTACTTTCCTCCTCCAAAAACTCTCTTTCTCTGAATGCAATGATACTTTGTGCTCCTGGTCCTGCTTCTACATCAGTCATCCTTTCTCCATCTATATTTCCAGAAGGTAGTATAAAATAGAGGAAAGAACATGCTTTTTAGAGTCACAGAATACTAACTCTGGCTCTAGTACTTACGGGCTGTGTGACCTTGGACAATTTACATGACCTCTCTAAATCCCAGAGATATTTTCTGATTTGATCTATATGACCTAGCTCTTCAACTGTAAAGCCATGTTTTTTTCTGCACATCACCCCTTCTCGAGTTCTAGAGTAGTATTATTCAACCTGATATGCATTAGATTTTCCAAAGGAACTTCAAAAAAGACATTGTCTGTGTTCCTCTTTAGATCTACTGGATGATTCAGAACCTTCTAGATCAGTTCTGTCCAATATAAGGATATGAGTTACATATGTAATTTTAAATTTGCTACTACCATATTGATAATATATGTGAAATTAATTTTAATAAAATTTTATTTAATCTAATATGTACAAAACATTTTTCAATACAAAAAAGTTATTAATGAGATATTTTACATTTTTTTTTAATTCGTTCTTTTAAATCTATCTCAGTCCAGAAAAGTCACATCTGAAGTGCTCAGTGACCACAAATGGCCAGTGGTTCTCATTTTTGGACAGTGCAATTCTAGATCTCTTCTGGTCTGAAACTATTTTGGGGAAGAGACTACTGGTTTTGACCTTAGTCCAGTTGAGGTAATACACCTTATCCCAAATCTCTGTCATTTCAACCACTCTTAGAAGAAGCTGTTATGAATCTCCCTCCATAAAAAAATTATATATATATTTTAGAAAATATATATATTATAATTTTATGTGGGATACCAAGGCATCTTAATTCAACTGTGATGTATAATACTATGCATATACTATGGATACACTACACAAATGAACAAAATTCCATAGAAATAGAATACATTACTAACAATTCTATAGATTTTCCCAATGTTCCTTTTATTTTGCATTGTACAAGTACATTTTCTTTTGAAATTATCTTTGTTGCAGGAACAAAAAACTAATGGAATTATTAAAATGATTCTAGACTAGCAATGTTAGGAAAGATGCCCACAACATGTTCTGTTCTATAAAGTGAGAAGACCGTACAACTTTTATCAGCTTAATTATGAAGTCCATTTAAACATAACTCCCTGGGGACTGCAGAATTTGAATCTTTACAGCCTAGAATTATCTTTACCCAGTTGGTACATAAAATAAACTACATTGTTTCTGGTTCTCAGTTCAAATTTTTTTTTTAATATTGTAAGAGATAAACATAGCATGTGAGCAAACATGGTTTGCTGCTCAATTGTTGAAAAATATATTCAAACAAACAATTGTTGGGATAATCATTAATGTTAAAAATATGTGAAATTGCAAGGACTCTGCATTTGAAGTCTAGTATGTGTCATTTGTTTTATTCATGATAAACAGATCACTTAGTTGGAAAAATCCCATCTGCTTAGATATATCTCTTATTATTTATGAGAACCATGTTTAGGAATGCAGGCGGCACATGTGCATAATTAATCCTGAAGAGAATTAGACATTGTTTGATTCACAGCTGAATGCAATTAGCATTAGGAAGTTTACATATGTTGGCAATAACACAGATTAGCAACTAAAGTGCTTGTTAAAAAATTTAACCTGAGGCTGCTGGAGCAGACCTCTCTTAATGATGCTTTAAATGTTGTTGATGAAGTAATAATCAATTTTGTTTTATAAATAGTAAATCAAGAATTTAGGTTTAATTAGCAGTGCTACAGATCATTTCACTTACATATCAGATGTACTTGTGATCTGTGCTATGAACTTTCTTTGAGTCTTGTGTGCAAACAGTTGTTATAGGGAAGATATAATCCTTTCAGGAAAAAAGAAAAAGCATTCCCCAGCTAGAGAAGAATGAGGTGTCTACATTTTGGAAAGACTCCTCTAAAGATGTTTCGTGTGAGAGTTCTGTCTTTGTCTCTTCACAGCTTTTAATTGCAGGAGAGAGAAACAATGCTCTCTTTCGCAGGCAGAGCCATTAGCCAGCTTTACAGACTGTGAAACAGTGTCATCTAATGGGAAGGGAGGAGAGAATGAAAATGATGAAAATGAGGCCAAAAGTGAAATTAAGCTGTAATTGTTTGGAATTCAACTTTGAGAAGTTCACCATTAATTAAAATGTTTCTGCACCACTCACCACCAGACTGGCAAGAAGGAGGTAAGGCTGCATGCCAGGCAGCCCTGGAACCTGCAGGAAAGCAAACAAGGCCTTTGAGTAGGGAGGGAGCATCTCCAGCACACACATGCAGCAGAGTCACAGAGATGCAGCGGTCACATGGCATTATTCACACAGCCATTAGTTATGACTTTGATTCTTCCTATGCCTCATTATAAATTAGTATTATATATTTTCAGAACCAATGGGACATAGACAATTTATTTAGGAAACATTCACTGTATTTCAGAATCTAAGTCTCACTTTTCTTTTTTCACATTTTAACATTTCTGAAATTGAATGCTTCTCAAATGTTGACCATTTGAGAGTTAATTAGTAACATTTTAACTCTTAGTACATTAATGCTAATTAACGCTAATAGCATCTTATATTCAATTAAATGTGGTACTGAATTGTGCCGCCTGCATTCCTAAACATGCCTTTTCTGTGCCAGGCACTATGCTAGGTATAAGGAATAAATGAGATGCAATATAGTACAAGAAGGATTATAGTAAAAGTATGTACAAAGAGCATGCTTGTGATTGAACTTGCCGAATGCTAACTTCATTTAGTCATGGTTAAATTCGTATGTGAACATTAAATTTTGCCATTACACCCATCACCACTCTAGTGACAATTTTGGATGATAAGCAAAGATAGCAGACAAATCTAGAATGTAAGCTCTGCGTGCAGAGAGAGTTCTGTTTGTTCACTGCAGGATGCCCAACATGGAGAAGAGTTCTTGGCACATGGTAGTCACTCAATAATTACTTGTTGAATGAAGAAGAAACCGGACCAGGGATTGGCAAAGATAGTCTCCACATTTGTAAATAGTTGAAAAGAAAAATCGAAGGAAGAATAATATTTCATGACATATCAAAATTACATAAAATTCCAATTCCTGTGTCTATCGATAAAGTTTTATCTGCACACATCCACATTAATTCATTCATTTTTTCATTTATTTAAGTTTTGTCTGTGTTTTCTCACTACAAATGCAGAGCTGAGTGGTCATAACGGAGACCTTATGAGCCACAAAGCTTAAAATATCTACTATCTAGTCATTTACAGAAAAAGTTAGCTGCCCCTAAAGTTCTCTGGCTGTTGTTACAGAAATAGGCTTTGAGAAACTTAATATACCCCAGTCACTTTGTGCCCTCACTGACTTCTTTCCCTGGAAGTTTGAGTGTCATCACTGATGACATACTTGATGACAGAGAAGCCAAACCACATTCTGAGGCCCCTCTCACGCACATATGCTACAATTGTCCTTTGACCCTAATAAAATTAAATTAGTTTTGGCTCTCCTGGTAGAAATGCATAAGCTGAATTATATATAAAACTTAATGTTAATACCTCCTGGTACATGATCAAATTTGGTACAAATTTAATCCATTTGGCTTCTATCCAAGAAGACCCATTATAGAAAAAAAGTACCAGCTGAATTTCATTATTTCATTATCCAAACACTTCATGTGTCATGTGGTCCTGAGACATAAAACTAGAGAGTGTTATGATTTTAATTAAAGATTGTTGGTTATGAAAGTCCCCTTTTCATTCACATCTGCTATGTGAGAGATGTTTTTACTTGTCTGCTAGGAGTACAGTGACTACAAAAGAATCACAAAGTATAGACAGACAGGCAAGGAGCCAACAAGGTCACAGGGCATCTGAGACCAGGGCAATGTTGCAAGTGAATCAGCTGTCCAAATGTGGGTCCCTCGGACTCTGGTACAGTCACTGAGAGTATGTAGAAAGCAGCCTTGAAAGGCATGGAAAGAGAAAGCATATACATTCTTCATAATCCTTTGAGTTCTCTTCCCCCTTTCTCCTCTCAGCAGCACAGCCTGCTAGAGAAAGGAACTAGTTTTCCTGTATGCAAACAGACACAAACTATACTATTATTATAGGGTAGCAAATCTCTAAACTCTCTGAAGATAGGGTCCAGGTGTGTCTTATTCATGGCTCTACATATCCCCAGCACCTCCATGGAGTACATAGCCAATACATTTTTCTTGAATAAAGGAAGGTATCCCAGGCAAGCAATAATATAGCTGGGTTCCTTTAGATCTCTCCTGACAGCATGTAATTCTTTACTATCTCTAGAAAATTTTTGATAGTATAGTGTCTTTCTGAATGTGATATAGATACAAATGTACAAGAAAAATCCTCCTCCCAAATGAATAAATGGAAGGCAGAGAGTTAAAAACAGTAAGACTTCAAGATAATGGTACTCATTGCTTTATCATTCACTAAAAAGTAAATCCTAAACACAAACAATTATTTATGAAATATCTCAGTGAGACTGAAAAGAGAACTGGCCCCAACTGCTTCCTTATTATCTGAAAATTTTGTATTTAGAATTTTACCAATTTAGGTTAAGGCATAGTAATTTATAAAGGTTTCTATTTAAAAGAAAATAAGTTATTTGAGAGTATTATTACTAATTTACCAGCCATTAATATTTTAGCATAAAATTAGAAAGATCAGTGGTTTCTAGGAACATAGAGCTGAGGAAAGAAACAGGATTGGAAAAAGAATTTGAAAAGTTGCATCAAATATCAAAGTCAAGAAGCTAAATCTGCAGTCATCATTAGGAAGCTGTTGATTAACAAAGAGGCACTTAGAATGAGATGTGAAAACTGGAAGATCACTTGTTTCAGAGACTACTAAATTCCTAGTATACATTTACTCCTCTGACTTTTAGTTAATTTTCTGTTATTACACACACACACACACACACACACACACACACACACAGTGACTTTTAGCAGGAACATGTCAACCCACTAGATATTTTCCCATCTTTGTTGCAGTTGGGCATGCTCACATATCTAAATTCTGGACAATGAAAAGTGAACAGAGATAATATTTGCAAGTTGTATTTCATATTCTTAAAAGGAGATGATTATTCTCCTCTACATTTCTGTTCTCCTTCCTGTGTGCAAGCATGAGAACATAGTGCTGGAAATCCAGGGTATCAGTCTGCTCAGGCTTCCATGACAGAATAACACAGACTGGTTGGCTTAAACAACAGAAATTTATTTTCTCACAGTTCTGGAAGCTAGAATTTTAAAATCAAGGTGTCATCAGGTTTGGTTTTTAGTGAGATATCTCTTCTTGGCTTCTAGATGGCTGCCTTCTCAATGTGTCCTCACATGGTCGGTCCTTCCTCTGTGCACTAGTGGAGAGAAAGAGATCTCTGGTATCTCTTTCTGTTTTTATAAGGACACCAATCCTATGGGATTAGGTTCCATTCTTATGACCTCATTTAAACTTTATTACCTACTTATAGGCCCTACCTCCAAATATAGTCACTTCAGGGGTTAAGACTTTAACATATGAATTTTGGGAGAGAAACGATTCAGTCCATAACAGTGAGCTTTGATAATATCTCCTAGGCAATGGTGGAGCACCATGATGGAAGGGAACTGGAGTCCTAGATGACCCCATCTAGTTCCTCGGACTACCCACCCTTCTCTGGACTATTCTATTTTAGCCACTGGGTTTCTGGATGATTTTGTTACAGCAGCTGTATGCTAATAAGATGTGAAAGAGGAAAGCCAAAAGGAACTTTCTTTTACTTCATAACCTTCTTGGCGAAGTACTTATAAGAGAAAAAAATAGACCACATCATTCATCCTCTTATCTGAATCTCCGTTTTAATGTGCTTTGATTCAATTTAATACTAATCTAATTATATCCAAATAGGCAAATGCTTAGGAATCAAAGTCTCATATTTCTTATAACAACACTCTATCTAATCTGTGGCAGTTGAATTAGCTTTGTTCCTAATTTCTGATAAATGTGAGGATATCAAAGGTAAGAATTTAGATATTGGCTTAATTATATTTCTTGCCAAGTTTGTTGCCAACTTGAAAGACAGCGCTCACTTTTTAAAATAAATAACTCCATTAAAATAAAACTATTTGACATGAAACAAAAGCACTTCATGAAAACTCCTACTTTAGAATACTTAGAAAACAGGGGAGTTATTAGGTTTCTTTTGAGGATAATAGAATGTTCTAAAAGTAGGTATGGTGATGGTTGTGCATTCCTGTGAATACACTAAAAACCACTGAACTATACACGTTAAATGGGTGAATCATGTAGCATATGAGTTATACCTCAATCAAGCTGCTAAAAAAGTAAGTGGGAATATGCGCATGCACACTGAGAAATCTTTTCTACTATATACAGCCTTGGAGAATTTATAAGGGCTGGAAGATGTCTGCTTTAGAAAAAAGATCTGGGTAACTTTGTTTATCTAAGTTCTTCTTGAAAATATTTAACCTTGAATCATTTTATCACTTAACCTCTTGTAGCAGAGGTGTGTACTCAAGCTGTAAATAATAGGATACTCTGAACTCTTGCTCTCTTAGCTTAACTAGAAAGAAGTATAAATGTTTCACACAACAAAAAAATCCAAGGGGAGCCACAGCAGCTCAGCAAAACCAATAGCGAGACTGTTTCCATCTTCTAATCCATGTTCTTAGTGTGTAGGCTTTTGTCATTGGTTTGATGATTCAAGTAACTTGCCCTTGCTTTGATCTTTAAGTATGAAAATAAGAGGAAGGGAGCACTTTGTAGAAGTTTCCACTTACCTTTTCTTGTACAGAAATCTGCATGTGGCCTCTTCTAATTACAAAAGAGACTGGCAAACCTAGAATTTAAGCTTTCCAGGCTGTACTCTAGAAGAAAAGAAAGTGAGAAAGAGATTGTTAATAGTTTTTGGCTTTCCAATTCAGCATTTGCAAGTCCACCCCTCTGACAATTCAACATATGTTTATGTGTATTTATATGTATATACATTCTTCTCCCACCCCTCTCCCTACCCCAGCTTTTATAAAATGTACTTACTCCTTTCTACAGGCTACAATTCCCAGGTCACATACAGTAACTGCATCCAACTTGATTCCCATGTGATGTGGAGCCTTCAGCATTAGGTCCAACATTTCTCCTTAAAGACTGTAAACTAAAAGATATTTGCCCTGAACCAAACCCTGGCAACTGTCCCTTAGGAATAAATCTACCTACTTGTTATTAGATTAAATAATGATGAGAGGTGATCATCAAGTGTGACAATGCAAATGCAAATTCCCATGAGGCAGGTTCTAATATATAAGTGGACAGCTCAGAACACACACATGCAAACATGGAGATATATTAGTAAGCCCTTACATATATATCTACGCTTTTAATATTTTTTAAAACTTTAGGCTATATCTAGTTTCTCCTACGTTCCATAAGATACCTGAAATTCAAAACAAATAACTGGATTGGAAAAATTTAAAAAAAAAAAAAAAAAAAAGAGCCAGAATGGGGGAAAAGCTATGTGATTAACTCTACAGCCTTATAATTTCAGGGATAAATATATATGAGGAACACTGAGAAAGCCAAGTCAGCTTTGCTCTAGTGTATAGTTATCCTAGTGGAGACATCAGCTCTGTGTATTTGGAAGAGAGGATACTGAAGGAGCCTCTGGCATGCATGGGAGCTGAACTGAAAGCCAGAGTAATGAGTCCAATGTTTTCCTATCAGAGATCACTAGGTTAAATAGGCAGTCAAGGAAAAGAGTCACTTGGAGAAGGGATCTCTGAATATAATCTATGTTCTGCCTTCAGAAGAGTTCCTCCCATACTTGGCACAACAGCATCTTGCCACACACACACACACACACACACACACACACACACACACACATTATTTGTTTCCCTAGAAGCTTTTTCTGGTATTATTAAAAAATTAGGATGAATATTAATTAAATACTTTTCCCAAAACAATTGAATTATTGGTCCCTTTTGCACTTTATGCTAATTAGATATCTCTGAAAAATTAAAGTTTTTTATATCTTTGGTAGAGATTCTTAGGATCCTAAACAATAAATTAGTTGTAGGTATTGTTGAGACAGTATTGCTTAAATACTGTGTGGAACTTTAAAAGCAATAAATATATAGGTTAATGCAAACTGGATACTTAGGTTAAAAATACATAAGAGTCAGAGTATCTTAGAAAGTTTCATAATTTCACATTTTACTTTATGCCTAATTCCTCTTCTTAGGTCTTATCTAGTTGTAGAGAACAGCAGGTCATCATTTTTCTATGTTGTTCTTGAACTATGCATACTGTTAGACCATTCTGTTGGCTAAAATATCCAAGTTACTTTTCTTAAATTTTATAACTATGATTTTTCAACCCTTTAACAACTCTCACTGAGTTCCTTAGTTAATATAAATAGTCATTTTCACTTTTTTTCTGTACGTGATTATTTGAAATCGACTTTCTAAGAAAAAAATAACATAAATTTAAATGGTTTTACACTATGTACATTACAGGGTCTAAAGAAATATCATCTCAAGATTCAAAAAGAATGGCGATTACTTTTTAAACTTAGGCTAAACTATGTAGCTCCAGAAAATGGGGGTGGGGGGGTGGGAAACAAAACACGTAGGTTATATCGGTCAGAACAAAAAGATTTGCTGAGATAATTACAATTTGGCAAGTCCATTGTGAGGCTCTGAGTGTGGGGAAAAAAGAAAACCTACAGCCTATATAGAATAATAGAAATAAGAGCAATAAGCAGCATGGGATTACATAGAAAGAAAAAGTCACTCAAAAAACTAAAGACTTCTTTTATTTAATGAAATTACAAAATTAGTAAACGAAGAAAAAGTATTTAGTTTAATGCACTGATCAGCTGTAAAGCTTTCAGTAAAGTTTTACCTCAAAATATAATTTAAATTATCTTATTAAAAAAGAAATAACTTTAGAGACAACTGAAATCTTTTTACCTAATAAAGTGTCTATCAAAGCTTTTGAAGCCTAATATCAGGGAAGGAAATATGAAAAGTGGGCTTGCTTCAATGTTTGAAGAACAAGAGGATAACTGTCACATATTTCTATGCTGCTTCTGCCTTACTGACTTTCCCCTCAAAGACCAGAGCTTTAGTCTCTGAGGGGAACAAAGTCACCAGAAATGTTACAGAGTTCAGGACATCAGGGAGTTTGGAGGGTAAAATAATGCAGGGGTGTACAAGATGCCTGGAAAACCACCCCAGTTCCCTACCCTGCACCCCAAGAGCACCATGCTTGCAGCCAATCTTACACCCACACACTCCACTCACACACCCACAAGAGATATAAAGAATTCTTCCCTAGAAAAAATAAAGAACTCTAGTGAAAACACTCAAAGACTATGACACTTGAACATCCCCTCACATAAATAACCATGTTGAAAATAGTTCCCAGGAACTTCTGGTCAAGATGGAAGAGTAGGTAAAGACTGTGCTGGTCTCTCATGGCCACATCAAAATTACAACTACAGAACAACCATCACTGAGGATCACCTGAAGTCTAGCTGAGCAGAAGTCTTACCATTAGGACATATAGAGAAGCCATTTTGAAACTGGTAGGAGGGGCAAAAAGTCTGGTCTCACAACCATGACATGTGACAGTTAAAAATCAGGTGAGATTTCTTTTTGCAGTTTCTCCTGAGAAACAAGGGATCCTAGCCCCACACCAGGCTCCACAGCTTAAGTTCCACTGCTGTGGAGGGAAGTCCCCATAACTTCTGGCTTTGAAAACCAGTGAAGTTTGTGTCTGAGTGAGATGGAGGACTGGGGGTGTCCCAGGAGCTCCTCTTAACGGGCCCTGCATGAACATATTCGGAGATGGACTCGCTCGTTTTGAGCTCCAGCACTGCGGTAGCTGCTTGAAAAGCACCAGAGACAAATGAAGAGAAACTGAATTGTCTAGCTTCAGAGAGAGGGCTAAAGAGTCAACTTTTTCCAAGACAGAAGTGCTGACAAAATCTACTGTTTCTTTGTTGAGACCTTCCCACTTCTTCCATGCAGACACAGGCAGTTACCAAATCTGAGTCTCCATCAACATGGCTAATACCATTTGCCTTGCCCTGGAGCATCCCTGAGACTCCGCCTCAAACAACTTGTGGACCAAATAAAGCAGCTTCCAGTGTTTTTTCCATACAAATGGCCTGTCTTGGCTTTTGCTGTGGACTTTCCTAAAATCTCTAAAAGAGTCACAAAATGTAAACAAGCAGCATCTGGACTTGGTGTGCCCCGTAAATCTTGCAGAGCAGCCCCTAGCTGGGAAATAGTGACAGCTGGCTTGGCCTTCCAAAGCATCTCCAAGCCCAGTGCAGATAGCAGCCACCTACAAAAAAACTACCTATTTGCTAACTCATGCCAAGTAGTCCTGGGCAGGGCACATGCTGCCGCTGAACTTAGCCTGCTGTGGGACTCCTCCCAAAAGGCCTTGAGGCCTGCATGCCTGGTGGCTGGCTTCTGACTGAGCCAGAACACCACAAATAGCAAACACAAAGAGCAGACTAGACAGGCAAGAGAGCCTAGTTAAAGTGAATCCTGCTCTGTAGGGTCACTCCCTCTGAAACAGCTTCTCTATTATAGTCACAGCTAGTCCTCACAACCAATCAGCCTGAGGGTCAATCCCTCCCACTGACGTGCAAACAGCACCAAAGGTCAACTACCTACTACAACAGGAGGGCACACATAACTCAAACACGGGACACACCTGGAGCGCCTGGCTCAGGTGACCATGGAGAATGTGCTACCAAATGCCACAGAACATCTACTATATAATGCCACTCTACTAAGACCGGGAGATATAGCAGCTCTGCCTAATACATAGAAGCAAACACAGGGATACAGCCAAAATGGGGAGACAAATAAACATGCCCCAAATGATAGAACACAACCAAGCTCCAGAAAAAGAACTAGAGAGAATATAGATAAGCAATCTACCAGGATACTCACTGAACTTAGAGAAAGAGTAGATGAATTCAGTGAGAACTTTAATACAGAGATAGAAAACACACAAATGGAGATAAAAACAACCAAACGAAATGAAGATTATAACTGAAATAAAGAATACATTAGAGGGTATCCATAGTAGATTAAATGATTGAATTAGTGATTTAGAAGATAAAGTAGCAGAAAACAATCAGAACAGCAAAAAGAAAACAGAATCCAAGAAAATGGGTATAGTTTAAAGGGTTTCTAAAACAATGTCAAGTGTATCAACATTCACATAGAGTACCATGAGAAGAGAGAGAGCAAGAAATCAAAAATCTATTTGAAGAAATAAGGACAGAAAACTTCCCTAACCTGATGAAGGAAGTAGACATACAAGCTCAGGAAGTGCAGAGAGTCCCAAACAAGAGGAACCTAAAGAGGCTCACACCAAGACACATCATAATTAAAATGCCAAAGGTTAAAGACAAAGAGAATCTTAAAAGCAACAAGAGACAAGCAGTTAGTTACCTATAAGAGAGCTCCCATAAAACTGTCAGTTGATTTCCAATGTATATATTAACCATAATTTCTTTATCTAATCATCTGTTGATGGGCATTTAGGTTGCTTCCATATCTTGGCTATTGTAAATTGTGCTGCCATGAATATTGGAGTGCATAGATCTTTACAAATTGTTGTTTTTGTTTTCTTTGGATAAATACCCAGAAGTGCAATTGCTGGGTCAAAAGGTATATTCATTTTTAATTTTTTGAGCAACTTCCATACTGTTTTCCATAGTGGCTTTACCAATTTGCAACCCCACCAACAATGTATGAGGGTTCCCTTTTGTCCGCATTCTTGCCAACACTTGCTGTTTTTTGCTTTATTGATGATAATCATCTGACAGGTGTGAGGTGATATCATATTGTGGTTTTAATTTGCATTTCTCTGATGATTAGTGACCTTGAGCATCTTTTCATATGTCTGTTAGCTATCTGTATTTCTTCTTTGGAAATATCTGTTTGGGTCTTCTGCCCATTTTTTAATTGGATTGTTTGTTTCTTTTTTGTTGCTGAGTGTAACAGAAACTTTGCAGGGCAGAGAGATTGGCAGGAAATATTCAAAGTGATGAAAAGCAAGGACCTACAACCAAGATTATTTTACCGAGCATAGCTATCATTTAGAATCAAACATATAAAGAGCTTCTCAGAGAAGAAAAAGAAAAAGCTAAAGGACTTCACCAAACCAGTATTACAAGAAATGTTAGAAGGACTTCTTTAAGAAGAAAAAATAAAGATAAAAATATGAATAATAAAATGGCAATAACTACATATCTATCAATAATTACTTTAAATGTAAAATGTTTAAATGCTCCAATCAAAAGATAAGGTGGCTAAATGGGTAGGAAAACAAGACCCTTATATATGCTGCTTACAAGAGACTCACTTCAGGTCAAAAGACACACAAAGACTGAAAGTAAAGGGATGGAAAAAGCTATTTCATGAAAAATAGAAACAAACAGGCAAAAAATGGGGTAGCAATACTTATGCCAGACAAAGTAGATTTTAAAACAATGGCTATAACAAGAGACAAAGAAAGACTCAGTAATCCCACTTCGGGATATTTATTTGAAGAAACTCAAAACACTACTTCGAAGGAACATGTGCATTCATATGTTCATTGTAGCATTATTTAAAATAGCCAAGCTATGGAGGCAATCTGTGTGTCCCAAAATGAATGAATGGATAAAGAAGAAGTGGTACACATACACAATGGAATTTCACTCAGCCATAAAAAAGAATGAAATCTTGCCATGTTCAACGTGGATGGACCTAGAGGATATTTTGCTGACTGGAGTAAGTCAGACAAAGACAAATGCCATATGGTTTCACTTACATGTGGAATCTAAAGAACAAAATAAATAAACATACAAAACAGAAACAAACTCATAGATACGGAGACCAATTGGTAGCCAGATGGGAGAGAATTTAGGTGGTGGGGAATGAGAAAGAAAAAGAGATTAAGAAGTACAAATTGGTAGTTACAAAATAGTCATATGAATGTAAAGTCAATAATATTGTAATATCTACGTATGGTATCAGATTAGTACTAGATTTTTTTGGAGTGATTATTTCATTAGTTATATAAATATCTAATCACTATTTTTACCTCTGAAACTAACATAGTATCTTACACTAACTTAAAAATTAAAAAATATATCCCTCAAAAAAGAAAATCTTTACCCTATACCAAGAAATGTCATCCAGTTTTTCTGTTTTAAATTGTAAACATGCCTCTTCAGTTTGAATGAATGACCAAGGGACACCAAATAAATGAGGAAAGTCTCTGATATGAAATATAGAATGACACAATAAAGATATTAAACTGGGAGAAAATAGAGACATTATGAGGTACAAGAGAAAACTTTAAAATATGTTATATAAACTATTATCCTGATTGATGAGAAGAGATATTGTACCTAAAAGAGTGTGTAATTATAAAATTAATAATATAAGAATAAAAAATAACTATTGAAATTTAAAATATGTTTATTGGAAAAAATTCTCAAAAGTTATGGAAGGTAGTGTCAAGGAAATGTTGAGGGTTGGGAGGAAGACAAAAAATAAAGAAGGGATTAATATACTATCCAGAAATAAAGGAGAAAGAAAATAGAAGTGACAAAATTATCAAAAATCAGTTCAGAAGCATTTTGCAGAACTGAATGTCATATATTTCCAAACAAAAAGGGCTTACTAAGGATCAAGCACAATGAAGAAAGATTCCCAACCAAAGCAAACTGTTATGAATGTTCAGAAAACAGTAATTTAAAAAAAGTTTCTAAAAACTTCTTGAAGAGTAGAAGTAACTCATGGAGAAATGCTTAAGAATAAGAAATGATATTAGATTCTAAGCAGCAACCATGATTTTCAGAAGACTGTGGCTCAAAGCATACAAAATTTCACTATAAAGTGATTTCAAAGATACCAATCATATATGAGTGTAGAATAAAGACATCCTCAGATATTGACTATCTAAAATAAATAAATAGGTTTCCTGTGTACTTTTTCTTAGGAAAGTACTAGATATATGTCAATTGATGTAGATAGATATATAGATATAGATGATGATACTGATGATAATATAGTACAGATGATATAGACAATAGATAAAGATATAGATATATAGATAGATAGATAGCAATACCTAGAACATATATAAATATCAATACCAGAATACATATTCAATAGATATATTTATCTATATCTGTATCTATGTAGATATAAAAATACCAGAAGAAACACCTTAAAGGCATTGGAAGTGGTTGTCTTTACAGATAAGAATAATTAGGGGTCATAAGAACTGCTGAATTGTGGTATAAACCTTTTAGAACTACATACATATATTATTTTTACAAATTGGAGCACAATTAAACTCATAAATACTAATAGGAAGAAGTAAGTTTAAAAGATTCTATTGAGTTTTTTCTAAATTAGTCCAACTAACTGTTTAGATAATGACCTTTACCTTTTGACTAGTTAATATTTTTTGTTTTTGTTTCATTTTGTTTTCAGGGGACTGGCCATTAAGTAGAACTCTCTGGACAACTTCAGACTTATTTGCAGTTACAATAGGGACATGGATTAGGTCACAATTTGTAAAATACTCTTTATAAATGTGATGTCGTTTTATTAGTTTGTATGCATAAAATTATATTATGTGTAATGTGATGTTCTCAAGTGATTTTGTTTGGTGTATATAGAAATACACATCTCACTTAAAAAGCAAAACCACAAAAAATCTCTAAAAATGTTAGAGGAGTATATTTTTCATCTAAAACTTTATGTCTTTGTATTTTATGGTTTCACATCTCTATCCAAGACTTTCTTCCAAGTTTCTTCCTGTTTTTGATTCCTATTCCTTTTCACCCACATAGTGACCAATTTCCCAGCCTTTCAGGCTCTTTAGGACCTCATGTAGCTACTGAGGGCAATTACTGTAAGAGATGTTAACCTGAAAAGAGCTTCAAGGAATACTGCAAAGCACCAGTCACTGCAAACTCTGAAAGGCACTGTTGGTTCTAGATAAATTTTCCAGAAATAATCTGAGTTGAATGTGGACCAAGACTGTTAGTCATTTGCTATGGACTGATGTCTGTGGGAGTCAAAAAGAAAAAAAAATAAGTAAGTTTGTGGAAAATAAACAGTCGCTTAACTTTGGTCAAAGACGAGAATTTTCACCAAGAATTGCAATATCTATGTAACACATAAGCAGCTAGTCTATTCAGGAAAATCAATAAAGAAAAACATCAAACTAGTTATTTGGCAGACAGAATAAAATAACATTCCACAAAAAGTCTGGCTCAGTTCTTTTACATTTCAAACAGTTTTGTTGCATTTTCAGTTCAAACATCATAAAAATAAACTGCTTTACATCAGTTTTTGGAAATACCTGTTTTTGTGTTATTTCTGATGACTTGAAAGGAAGCATGTGATTCCGAATTTCACAGTGACCAACGTATTTGTAACACGATGATACTCTTTTATTTCAAGAAGCAGCCAAAAGCAATTAAGGAATACTATGTTCGTCACAGCAGAATACACCCTGTTAAACTAATTGGAACATTATACACTACAATCTCGACAAAATGTACCAACTATGAAAAAATGTCACCGTCTTAATAATCCTGTAATGGTTATAGGAGGACAAACAGTTGTTGACAAGTGTTTGATCTTCATAAGTCTGTCGCTGTGACAAACTACAAACTATATTTTATCCTTTACTTCTGTGATCCTTCACTCAGATAAGAAGCAACACCTGGCATCTTTTCAAATTTCCTTTTTATTTCCTTTTACATCAGTGACAAAAGTTAAAAAGGTAACATGAAAAGGAAGATGAAACAGAAATACTGTTCAAATTGAAGGACTGTAGTTTCAAGTTTCAATCCTGTATCAAAACATCTCCTCCTTATCTTCTTTTCCAGTCATCACAAATGATGAGTATAAAGAGATACACAAACATCAGTACAATTCTGTGTGTACTGCAATCCAAAAATCACAGCACAAAATTATACTTGACATATCAAAAACCAGCAGTCACATCCTCAAGACTTCCTTCTCTCATTCCCATGGACCTTCTTGATTAATAAATCTGACACATAAAAAGCATCTATATGACTAAAGTGCCAGTTACTGGAAAGACTGTTTTGATCTATTTCTCAACTTTTAGAAGAAATATTCTCTTTTTCATGAATACAGAATTTGTTCACTGACTGCCAGCTTTCAAATGACCACCTCTTGAAGTTTAATTCTAAGTTTTAAATAAATATTGTATGCATGCAGAATAATTACGATACTCTAGAGAAATACTGTATAATGACATTGATTCTTTTTTATCTGAAAATGCCAAGCCCTTAAGGCAGCAGTCTGCATTTGCCATAGATGTGGGAAGGTTCATTCCATGTGTTAAATTTCAGAAAGGGCACGTATGGCACTTTCATTAAGTCGCTAGTGGTATTTCTTGAGTAAACTCCAATTTTCATGAGTTTAAAATTTCTTTCTGTAAGATTCATCAGGTCTAAGCTACAGATAGGAACTCACTGGCCTTCAAATGAATGTTTTATGTATCTGTTTCTAAGTGAACAAATTGTTTCTTTATTCTAAAAATGAACAAGTTTAATACAATCTAGTTTATACACAGATGTATAAAAATCCTCTTCAGAGTCTTCTATCATGTTTCATAGTATTGTATTTTACAAATGACACTTGTATGTTGATATTTAAAGACCAAAATATTCGTTAGGCTCATGTCTATATGTGATTTCACAGTTCTCTACCAAACTCCGAAGGTATCATCATGCAATTTTTCACATATTTAGAAACATGATGAAAATAAGGCAAGAATAAGAGATAGTCACCAGCATTATGTCTTATCTTTTGTGTCCTCTATTGGAATTCTTTTAAAAATTACATTATTTGTTTAAATATAACCACAGTTATAACATAGCAGCCTTTGGGAAAGGAACATTCTGTATTAAGAATGTATCCAGATTTGGGAACCTATTTAAATATGTTGGCTCATCAAAATATTTTGGTAAAATCAAACCAAAATAGGGAAAAAAATTAAAAAAAAAATGTCATTTTTTTTATAGCCAAACTTTATTAGGTGTGACTTTTTCAGGAGTTATTTTTGATTTATAGCTTATTAGGATTGATACTTTCCAATCCATCAGCAGTTTCATTGCTCTACTTTCAACATATTTCTTAAATCTGACTGTTACTCATCAACTTCATCACTATCATCCTTGTTCAGCCTTGACTATCTATCACCTGGACTGTTGTTGTAGGCTCCTAAAGGCCTCCCTGCTTCTAATCTTAATAACATTGTAGTCATAATTTTGCATAGTAGCAAGAATTATTTTTTTAAAAACAGAAACAAGATATTTTCACTCTCTATTTGGAACTCTCCAATGGATCCAGATTATATTTAGACTAAACTAATACTCACACTGGACTCTGCAGCCACTAAACCTCAATAACTTCTACCCCTCCTACTTCATGGGCTACTGTCTCTCCTTCCCTCACTCTGCTCTAATCTATGCTGTGTTTATTTCCTTCAATGAAGAAAGCCAATTCTTGACTCAGGGTCTTTGAACTTGCTGATCCTTCTGACTTGAATATTTTTCCTCATATTTTTAATATTTATTTATTATAATTAGTTTCAAGTATACAGCACATTGGTTAGACATCTATATAGTTCATAAAACAATCCCCCCAATTGGTCCCTCCCTCCCCTGACATTTCACCTAACCAACATGTTAATGCTAATTGTATTCTTTATTCCATGCTCCTCATCCCCATGACCATCCATCAGCTACTAATTTGTACTTCTTTAACCCTTCACCCCATGCTCCCAGTCCCCCAATCCCCTCCCTGCTGTTTGTCAGTAAATTATCCACTATATTTGTGAGTCTGTTTTTTATTAGTTTGTTCTTTTTATTCCTTAGATTCCACATATAAGTGAAATCATATAGTGTTTTTCTCTGTTTGACCTAAATATCTTCTTTTTCTATCCCCTTCCTTTTAGTCTGTGTGTGTCCTTTAATCTGAAGGGAGTCTCTTGTAGACAACATGTAGGGGTCTTGTTTTCCTATCCATTCATCCACTCTATCTTTTAGTTGGAGCGCTTAATTCTTTTCTATTTGAGGTACTTATTGATAGGAATGTAGTTGTTACCATTGTTTATTCATGTTTTTGATACATGTTTTTTCTTCTTAAAGAAGTCCCTCAACATTTCCTGTAATACTGGCTTGGTGGATAAAGTCCTTTAGCTTATTTTTGTCTGGGAAGCTCTTTATCTGTCCAACTCTAAATGATAGATTTGCTGAATAAATTATTCTTGGTTGCAGCTCCTGGGTCTTTATCACGTCAAATATTTTGTGTCAAGCCCTTCTGTCTTGCATAGTTTCTTCTGAGAAATCAGTTGCCACTCTTATGGATGTTCCCTTGCAGGTAACTATCTGTTTTTCTTTTGCTGCTTTTAATATTCTTTCTTTGTATTTAACTTTTGGCATTTTAATTATGATATGCCTTGGTGTGGTCCTCTTTGGATCCCTGGTTTTTGGGATTCCCTGAGCTTCCTGGGATTTTATGTCTGCTCCTTCACCAAACTTTAGGTTAGGGAAGTTTTCCATCATCATTTCTCCAAACAGCTGTTCAACATTTTGTTTTCCTTCAGGTATGCTGATCAGATGGATATTTTGACCCTTAATAGTGTCCCACATACTCCTTAAATTATTTTTATAGTCTTGGCATCTTTTTTCTTGCCATTCTGAATAAGTGTCCTTGGTTTTCCCATCCTCTAGATAAGTCATTTGATCCTTTTCTTTATTAACTTTGTTTATTCCATTTAATATATTTCTCATTTCAGATAATGTGTTCTTCATTTCAGACTGGTTCCCTTTTATAATTTCCATTTCCATTTTTATGTTTGTTTTTTTATCTCTTTGTTGAAGTTCTCACATAATTTATTTACACTTCTCAAAAGTTTATTGAGCATGTTTATAACCAGTGTTTTTAACTCTGCATCTGTTAGATTACTTGACTCCATTCTATCTGGATCTCTGTTCTGTTCTCTCATATGGTTTCTGCTTCTTTGTCTTCTCATTTTGGCTGCCTTTCTGTGTCCGTTTCTATGTACTAAGCAAAGCTCTAAGTCTCCTGGTCTTATTAGTGTGGATGTGAGAAGCAGATATCCAGTGGCACAGTCCTGAGAGGGGTTCAGCTGCAGGCCAAATTTAGCCCAAGCCTCTGCCCCTCCTGGGACACCTGTTAAGATTCAGCAAGCAATCCACAGCTTCTATGCTTATGGTTGTCTCAACAAGCCACACAAGAAACTGAGGCCAGCTAGCTCCAGTGTGAGTCTAGGCACTGCTCAGCACGGAGCACCTGACTCACTGAGGATATACCTGGATGTGCTTGGGTGGGGCCACGAGTTGGGGAAGGCAAGCTTTCAGGGAATTCTCTGGGCAGAGCATTATCCAGCTTGATGACATCATGGCTATGGTGGCACTGTGTCCATACACTGGGAGGGAGGAGGGTTCAACTGGGAACAATGGATACCACCGGCACTTCTGTACAGAGCGAATCTTGCTTCGACCCTCACTCCAACAACTCAATCTTTCCCTGTGACTCCCTGTTGCCCCTTGCACGCAGCTGAATTGGCACTGGTGTTCAGAGTGAGCAGATCCATCACTGGGAAAACTCGTTTTGCAGACGTGGTCCCTTTTAGAGGCAGCTGTTGCTGCCACTGCCTCTGTCTCACTCAGCCCCTTGAGACCAGGCAACCCCGCGTCCTTGCCCCATTTTACCTTCTGCCCTTGTACAGTGATTTCTTGGGTTTCTCCCTAGTTGTATGGCTTGTTCATCTAGATCCCAGGCAATTTTTCTTTGCTGCTTGCTCCTTGTTTCTGTCACAACATTGATTTGGTCACCAGAGGGATGAACAGAACTTCTATCATCTATGCCATTTTTTTTCCTCTCTAGACTTTATGTTTCAACACTACTTTAAAAGTCCTGCAGATTTCTTCAAATATGATAGGACATATCATATTTGTAATAGCAGATTTCAAGATCAAAAAGCCTATCAAACAATTTCCCCAAACTCCTTTCTTCATGTTCAAGGCACAGATTTCTTCTGAGGGTCCCTGTGAAAGCTAGAGTGTCAGCCATACCTATCACTGTCAGTCTGTGGGATCCCCTCCCCATATTTTTTCATGACTCCTTTCTTCCTCCTCAACAATAAAGAATTCTTCTCTGACCACCCTTTTTAAGAGATGCTACTCTTGTATTCTGTTTCTTTATCCTGCTTTCCTTTTCTTTATTGTGGTTATTACTATCTGAAATTAAGTTATGTATTTGTGTATGTGCTTATGATGAATTTAGACCACTGTAAGCTCCTGGAAGTCTGGGATTTTCTTTGTTTATTGTAATTTTTCTAACCTCTAAAATAGTAGCTGGACAGGAATGAATATGTCGATGAATACAGATCTCTGATTTGATATATGTCTATTTTTCAGACATGTTAGTTTATACATGAACACTTATCTAAGAAATCATTTGTCCATACCCATAACCACTAGTATACATTATCTCAAATTTTTGATTGCCACATTTCTAGTTCTCTGCTATACCTAGGAAATTTGCCACAGTTGCTTCTTCCAACTTTGTCTATAGTGGCATGATTTACACATTTCAAATACTATAGTCTTAAGTATACGTATGTGTATGTATATATAGATAGATAACATGGACATAACATTAATGAAAAATTCTGATTCTGCTCTTTTCTTCTGAGCCCCACAATTATATATGCAACTGATGTCTGAGATCTTTTCATATTTATATTGGAGGCACATCAATTCCAAAATGAACTCATTATTTCCTCCCAGACCTTTGTTTCCTTCATAGTCCTCATTTTATCTAGTTTTCTTTAAAAAAAAAAAAATTCCCGAGCTTACTAATGCTCTTTATATATTTTATTTTTATTGAGCATGCACTTTTAAAATTTTTTTCTACCTTTCTTTCTTTCTTTCTTTCTTTCTTTCTTTCTTTCTTTCTTTCTTTCTTTCTTTCTTTCTTTCTTTCTTTCTTTCTTTCTTTCTTTCGTTCTTATTATGGTGACATTGGTTAACGAAATCCAATAAGTTTCAGCTCTACATTTTAACAGTAAGGCATATATATATATATATATATACACTGTGTGTTCACCTCCCATAGTTAGATTTCTTTCTGTCACCACATATTTGACCCCCTTTATGCCATCTACCTCCTCCCTCCCCCAACCCCCTACCCTATGGTAACCAATAATCTACAGTCTATGTCCATGAGTCTCTGTTCATCCCGTTCATTTGTTGCTTTTAGGTTTATAAGTGATATCATGTGGCTATCAACGTTTTCTGTCTGGGTTATTTTGCTTACCATGATTATCTCGAGGTCCATCCATGTTGTTGCAAATGGCAGTATTTCATCTCTTTTTATGGCTAATATTCCATTGTATATATGTACCATAGCTTCTTTATCTAATCTATCGTAGAACACTTCAATTGCTTCCATGTCCTGGCCATCATGAATAATACTGCTATGAACATTGGTGTGCAAATATCTTTATGTGTATGATTTGTCAAGTCTTTGGGGTAAATTCCCAGTAGAGGGATTGCTGGATCATATCATATTCCTCATTTTAGTAAAAGATACCACAATCTAACAAGTCACCAAGTCAAAAATAAGGGAAGCATTCCTATAATCCACCCCTTCCATCTCCCTCCTTACCCACAACCTCAAGTCATTGTTTACTCTGGAGGTTCTATTCTTCTCTTGTCCTCCTCTGCTGCTGTCTTAGCTGAGGAACTTATCTTCTGGACTATTATAGCTCTTTGTTAACCATCTCTTTGTCTTTATATCTGAACCTCTTTGATATTTACTGATTTTTACTCCATCTACAAACATAAAGGTCTTTTAAAAATGTTAAACAGATTGTATTACTTACCTGCTTTGAACTCTTTTCTTCCCAGAGCTTGGAATTCCAAGTTACTCAGTTTGGCTTTAAAGACTTTTGCTTTCTATTCCACATAAATGTGAGATTATATGGTATTTCTCTTTCCATGTATTTTAGTGAGTTGAAAATTTTGGTAACTGATAAAAACATACATTTTTAAAGCATTACTAATTAAACAACATGTATATAAAATCAGAATTTTCTGTTTCTTTAAAAATAAACACACTATTATTACTTATATTCAAGATCTCTATATGAATTACTTTTTTTCTTTTGAATATCTCTTTCTAATTCATTCTATATCAATTTAGTTAATGCTGATTGTAATAAATTGTTTTGATCTTTGTGTAGATGTCATGTGGACTTTTATAGACATTCCATTATAATTAAACATACATTAATGGACTTTTAAAACATACCACCACTTTTTCATAAAGCTTATATATCTGTGGTCCACTGCTGGTGAAATGATCCAGTGATATATTAGAACAGTAGTTTGTAATTTTGATAGAGAATACATTTGGCTCAAGTTTTTAAATAAAGCACTTTCCAGTTGGTTGAGTATCAAATGCATTGCACAGATTCTCTTTACATGTAGAATATTATCTATTTTCTTGGACAGATTTAACTATGGTGCTAAGGTCAGCCTAACTAGAGAAAGTTTATAGTTATTACCCAGGCATAGATTTTTAAAATTATGTTAAACTGCTGTTAGAAAATTTAAAGTAATAATTAAAAATAAATTTCAATCCATTGTTATCAATTTTATTTTTAACTTGACTTTTGTTGATTTTTTTGGTCCTAAAAAATTTTTATCTTGCTATCATTAAAGACTTATTTGCTGTTAGTTCAAAATTTTTTCATATGTATTATCTGAAGATTGTCCATTGATGTCTCAGATTTGCCTAAGATCTCATGGAGGTTTTTCACATTTCAGCCACAGAAGGTCCATTGCTGTCTGTTTTTTGTTTTTGTTTTTGTTTTTTATTAAAGTTTATTGAGGTAACATTGATTAATACGATTATACAATTTTCAGGTGTACATTATAATTTGACATCTATATATTCAACTTTTCCTGTCTGTTTTATATATCAGGTATCTGTTTAAGGTTTCTTTGAGGAAAAAAAAGAGGTTATGCAATTAAATGAAGTTTTCAAGCCAGTAGTATACAGGTTAAGAATGTTTTTAATCACCATTTCATAAAAATTTGGAAGGAGTATATTACTTTTATGAATATACAGTTCACATAATAAAATCATCTTTCATTTAATAAAAATGTGTTTAACTTTCATTTTAGCCTGTTAGTAAACATAATAATAAATTTTATGGAATTCAAATAAATTCAGTGCTTGGTAGAGTTCAAATTCCTTTCTTTGGGAAAAGCAAGTTCTCTAACCATTTTTTTTTTTAAATTGCTAGATAAGTAGGTTTTGATGTAATGAGTGTTTTTGGAGAATAAGAAAAAGTTACAGTTATTGATTACATCCAACTTCTAATTTTAGAAAAAAATCCATTAAATTATCAATAAATTCTGTTTCTATGAAAGTAAATTTGCATCAAAGAACAAAGAGTTTGTTTATTTCTTGGATATATATCCCACAAGGACAGATTCACTTTAACTGATGTGACGTTGCTATGAAAGGAGTATGGATAACTTTTGACAAAATCATTCTGAGATCATGGGAGTCATTCCAAGCTTACTTTCTCCTGTCTAGAATCATTCAATGCTCTAGTGACCAATCAGTCTGAGTGTCTTAGTTGATGTTATTGTGTCTTAAAATTAGAAAACATTATATATATAATTATATATATGATTTGTCTATCTTTCTACCTATTTATCATCTATATATAGACTATACAATTAAAAAATATGCTTATTCCAATTTTCAGGGGATCTGTTCATCTATACCTAGGGAAGTGGTTCATGGTAGAAAGAGTAGAGATGCTCGAGTTGACAGACCTACATATGATTACATACATATGTCTTCCTCCTTCTGTGTGACTTTGGACAGCTCATCTAATTTCCTTGAGTATTAGTTTCCTAATCTATGAGAAGTACAATATAAGCACTATTGTAAGCATTAAGTTGACGAATCTATTTCATGACTATCTTATGGTCCAGGCATGAATCATGTGCTCATGCAGTTGGTGAAGCCATTGTGGATGGAGGTAGTTGTTGTGGTGCTTCATTATAATGCAGAGGTAGTCTCACTGGAGCATGGCTAGAGGAGAGCATACAGGTGTTTGCATTTTGGATCCAAGCATTAAGCACACTATTAAGCAAAAAGGAGAAAATTATCTAGTTTCAGGATGAACTTAATACCATAATATCCCCAAATATTTCTTTCTAAATATAGGATATTCAAATTATGTATTTATTTATTTAAAATGTAACTAAAATATGGTTATAAATAAATTTTGCTAGCTTTTCCCAAAAGAAAAGGCCAATTAAAAACTAATTGGTATGTTTGATTCAATATATATTACGATTTTCATAAATTCAGAGAACAACCTTCACAAAGTTATTTAATTTATCTAAGTCTTATTAAAACTGGAACACTGACATGGTCTTACCTCCAGGAGCTTAGAGGGACCTTTATAAAACTGTGAAGATAGCACATTTATATTTATAATGATGAGTGTGAAAGCTTCGGTATTTTTTTTTTTTTTTAATTTGAGCTTGGTGAACTAGTTGATCTGTAGAGCTTAGTTTTTAAAACAACATTGCTCACAGAAATGCTTACTGTTAAGCAAGAACCTTTCAGGATCAAAGTAGAAACCATAGCCATCAGTTAGAAGTTGTACTCAGCTCTTGACAAATATTTTCAATTTCAATGACTCTCTTTTCGCAGGTGTCCAGGTCCCACATGAAAGTGACCCTCAGTTATTTTCTCTACTAGCTCTATTCAATATGCTGTATCTATTCAATATCTAATTCTCTTAAAACTAATTCTTTCTTTCTTTCTTTCTTTCTTTCTTTCTTTCTTTCTTTCTTTCTTTCTTTCTTTCTTCTTTCTTCTCTCTCTCTCTCTCTCTTTCTCTCTCTTACTGTTTTTTATATTATGGTAACATTGGTTAACAAAATCCAGTAAGTTTCAAGTGTACAATTCAACAGTAAGGCACATATATATTATGTTATGTATTCACCTCCCATAGTTAGATTTCTTTCTGTTCCCACATATACGACCTCTTTTACCCCATCTATTTCTTCCTGTCCCACCATCCTCTGATAACCACTAGTCTGTCGTCCATGTCCATGAGTCTCTGTTTGTTTGTTGCTTTTAGGTTTATATCCCACATATAAGTAATATCATGTGATTTTTAACTTTTTCTGTCTGGATTATTCACTTAGCATGATTATCTTGAGGTCTGTCCATCCATGTTGTCACAAATGACAGTATTTCAACTCTTCTTATAGCTAAGTAATATTTCATTTTATATATATATATATATATATGTATACAAGATGTGATATATATATATCTAATTTATCTAATTATCTAATTTATCTAATTATCTAATTTATCTAATTATCTATCGTAATGTCTTCAAAAATTGTGCTTGCTACTAAGTAACTAAAATCTGAGTTTGTTTATGTGATTTCTTTACCACGTAATACGGCTAATTGTAATGAATCTCCATAAGAAAACAGCCAGTGTTTTCAGTTTTTGTTTCCATTAAAAATTCATTGGAAAAATAATTTAGAATAAGTCAAAAATTTGAGAAATTTTTAATTTAGCAAAGCCACCATCCACTAGATTCAGCCAAGTCTTTAATAAGAGACAGTTGACACTTTTCCCACAGGGCCCCAGTATCTTCTATTATGGAAGAATCATAAGTTATCTATTTTTCCTGCCTCCCACCCACCTTAAATACATCCAGTGGTCTGGAAAAAGAATGAGCAGCCAAACATTGAAATCAAAACGAGGCATAAGGTTAAATTTTGGGTATGTTTCAGGTATCATTTAGATATATGTAATATTAAAAGGCATTATGAAAGAGTAAATCATTTTTCACTTTATGCTTTCTTCGTATGGAAATATAACTTTAAAAACACTCATCCTAAAAAAAAAAAATTGCTATCTTTTATCCAGGGGAGCCCTATCCCTGTCAACTCATAAAAAGAAGCAAAACAATGAGGTTACCTGAATAAAGATTACTTATTTTGTGTCATGTATTTTTACTACTAATCAAGATGTTTACCTCTTCACATTTTAGTCCATTAGGAATTCATTCTGTCAGTTTTCTGCCACAGAAAAAAAAGTCAAACAACTATTTCCTAAAAACCATCTCTTTTTTTGTATTTCCAAGAAATGTGTATCTGTTGTTGAAATAATATCTCTGTAATTCATCAGAGGATGCTGAAGAAGTGATATGAGGGTTGCTTCTAAAAACAGTTATAGCTTGTCTGCTATATTCATTATCTCACTCTTAAAAGTAGAGTTATGTTGAAAATAGAATAAACATTACGATTATGCAGAAAATAAAATAAATATTAGAACTAGATATAGCATAAACATTACAAGTAGAAAATAGAATAAACATTAGAATGAACAAAAAATAATGTATTTCTATTTATTAGCTGTGTAACCTTAGAAAAGTTACTTTTAACTTCTGTGCTTCTGAATTTCTACATATGTAAAATGGAAATAAAATTATTTCTCAGGGGTTCCAATAGTCAGTGAAGGTGATAATGTACCTAGCATGTAGTAAGCAATTTATAAATTTCACTTTATTTCCACTCTCACCCCTTTAATTCAGTGCTAATTAATTGGTAACAAGTAGGTACATTAATGTATAAAATGGCAAAGGAATTTAGTGTTTTCCTGTTATAAGTCAAAATCATGATTCATATATTTTATACCCAATTTACTATCAATCAAAATATTCTAACAATTAGATTCCCATGTTGACAAGATTTTATTTCTATATCTTTTTAACTATTAGAGAGCATGTGTATGGAAAAATATTTCAAACTTTAATTATATTAACTCAGTTCAGATGGATTTATGTTGCAGCTGCCTGAATTTTGGTCTTTTCTCTGTATTACTGCAATAACCTCCTGAAAGTGTTCTTTGCCTACAGAACCAATGCCATCATTTTCATCTTCTGCACAATAGCTGTTCTCTGCACTGATTGTCCAAGATACATATGGTCATTTTATGTTTTCTCCATATGGTTTTTCTTCTCTACACCCTCAAATCTTCTGTGGCTCCCCACTACCTTTAGAATCCAAACCCTTCATGCAGCATCCTAATAAGTGATTTTTTTTCAGCTTCCTTTCCTATCTAACTGACCACCTATCATCTATACTCATATTCTTTCACACAGGCACATTTATAACCAAATGCTTATATGGATCTATTCACAGTGCTGCAAATTCAACATGCTTTGAACATTATTTTTCACTACTTTTATACGAACAGTTACTTTTATCCCCTTTTTCATTTCTTCCATGACCCCTTTTCTGTTTATGACAAACATATCAAGGTCATTTAAATCTTCTCTATGAGATTTTGTATCCATTGAAGGCCAAGCAAGCTCTCAAACCACCCTCTTGCAGATGACAACTACTTACTTTGACAAATATATATATATATATATACACAAATACATATATAACAGCTAACAGTCACATATATATACAGCTTCTACTCAAACGATAGGCTGTAGTATGTACCATGTAGGTATTAAACTGTAATAGTAAATGCAATTGTTATTGTTTGAAGCAGCAGAATAAAGAATTTAGGGCAACCATAGCCACTCAAAAGTGAGGAGAAATCCAGGAAAAAAGAGTCAAAGAAGAGGAGTCCCCAAAATCTCTGTGTAGACACTGCTCAGACTTATGTTAAATCCCAACAATTTATTCACTAGGTAGCCCAGCTAAGTCCGAAGAAACAGAACTGAGATTTGAACTGCTGCTCAAGAGACTGAGTGTGTAGTTATAGTCCAATCAAGTTAATTATCTACAGAAACAGACAAAAAAATATTAATATTCTTCAGGGGAGTATAATCAAATCCAGAGTCTTCAAAACATAACCTCTCATTATCCAGGATATAACTCAAAATGACTCGAATAGTAAGAATAAGAAAATAGGACCTATTCTTAAAAGAAGACATTTCATGTAGACTGAGCCTGAAGTAACTCATATGTTGGAATTATCAGACAGGATTTTAAATCAACTGTTATAACACTGTTCAAGAACATAAAAAAAAGTCTATAACAAATATAAAGAAGCTCTGTAACAAAAATTATTTAAAAAGCACCACATAGAAGGTTTCAGAAAACTTGCCTAGATTCTCATCTTTTAGTTAAAATAAAACTTCTCTACATTCATAGATTGATACTCACACTTCTGTTATAGCAATTTGTGGTCTCTCTTTCATGATTTATTTATGTACATCTCAATCTCTCTGATTGTAAATTCATGGCATCTTCTATTCAAGTCTATCTTCCAGAAGTAAAAACCTAGTGTGAACTCTCTGAATTAACAACATTATGAAATTATTACCATCTTTGGGACTAGAGTCAGGTAGATCTGTGTTAGAATTATACCTTCAAAAAATCTTAACCTGTCTGTTTCAATTTCTACATCTTCAAAACCACAATAAATTGAATTATTGTGAAAATTAAATAAGATAATGCATATAAAGTAATTAGCAAATTTATTAATTTATTCTACAAAATGATATTGACCACTTACTGTGCATCAGGCATTCTGCTAGACATCAGAGATAAAACAGTAAGAGAATTTGTAAGATCCCTACCTTCTTAGAATTTATAAGTGAAAGAGGGCAGAAAGACATTAAACAAACAAAGAAATAAGCAAAATTACTCTAGCTTCTATAAGGAAATAAACAGATAGTACCTGAATAGAAGGAGCTTATTCATTAAAAATTCAATGAATGATGATTATTTTGCTATTATTATATCATTTTCTCTTTGTTTCTCATAGACTTAGACTCATGCTATGGAGAAAGTATATTCTTAATGAACAACTGTTACATTTATTTTCTTGCGGCTTAATTTGCATTACGTATGTCTTCTAATAATGTGAATAAAAAAGGCCGTGGGCTTTACGTTATGTCTACGACCAGGCTGGCCTAGCCCACAGCATATGCCATATGCTACTTTTTCCCCTCAGAAGGTCTAGACCAAGTTAAAAGGAGAAAGGATTTGTTTAAATGCAATGTAATAAGTTCAGTAATTAAATCTGAAAGAACTGAGATGTGGTGCTCAAGGGAGTGACAAATTTGAATTTAAGTAGCCAGATTGTCCTTGGAGGAGGCTTCAACAGCTAATCTAGGGAGGGAAATTTGTTGTTAAAAGCAAACATTAGAATATAATAACTAAACAAGTGGTTTGGCATGCGGTGCATTAATTGTGCTAATTGTAGGTTAAGAAGAGGTAGATCTCACACTGCTAAATGTTGATTACGAGCCAGAAATTGCTGACTAGGAACTGCATTTCTGTGCTTTAGCCAGGAGTTTTGCTTTTGTTTAAATCTGTTTGGGTGTGGGCTGGAGAAGCATTGCTAGAAAAACAATTAAGTTAGTTTGTGACACTAGACTCCTTAGGGAGAGTTTCAGAGGACTACTGTGATTAAGCCCTTAGGGCACAATTTCAAACAAACCTTTCTCCAGTTGAGATCTCTAACATTATCCCCTCCCAGCTCTGCAACACCCCACACACATATATTCATACAAACACAGACTGTTTTTAATGATGTGCACAAAGCCTATGCATTGTTGGGAATAAAAGTAAGCACATATGAAGAAACATAAATCGTGCTAATGTTTGTTTTCTTTTGAAAAGTGCCAATTTAGAAACACCTCTGAATTTCTTCTTCTTTATTTTAGTTAAGGTCAATATGCTCACAACCACAAAAAGAGATTTTTGTTTATTTGCTGCTTTTTGTTTGCTTTCTCCTTAGTAGCTAGATGATATTCAGAAAATTAATAGTCTCTGTGAATAGAGACTGAAACTTTAAAATGACACGTAAGTTTCTTCTGAGTTTTAAGTGTCCTTTTATGCTCTCTGCTTCACATACATTTCCATTGTTCTAAGGGTTAAAAACTGCACTATCACAATGACAAGCCTTATTACTCAGTCAAAGTAAATGGATCACTACATAACCTTTCAGAAATGTTCTTCCTTAAGCTATTAAAACATTCCATGCCCTTAGATGACAACAATTTCTCTGCCTTTTGAAATTTCCTTTCTATCCTGTGGAGTTCATAGAGATATGCTTGGTAAAAATCAACTTATATAAAACTATGCACTGTAAATTCTGACACTCCTGTTTGAATCTCTTTTCAAACACTTGTCTTTTCTCACCATAATAGATGTCAGTTCTTCTGATGTAGTTCAAGCATGAGCTTCATATGAAGACTCAGCTATGTCTATTGCATTTCTGAAGCTACTACTCACTGAAGTTTTGTGCTGTTTGACATCAAAGATAGGCAAGAATCACCTGCTGAGTTCACATGCATGGAGCAAAACATCTTCAAATCACTTTTGCTAGACAAAAGTTTTTTCTTTTTTCTTTTTTTTTTTTAATATTAAGCTTTCACTATCATGTGGACTTAAAGACAAATGCAGTCCTCATTAAGGCTGCATCTTTATATTATTAAAATATGCACCAGGAGCTCTGAATTTAGCTAACCTTTAGACTCAAGGTAATTTGTGTAGTTACTTTATTTTTTAATTTAGCTGCAAAGAATTAAACATCATTCACACATTTAAAATGTGATTTTTATTCAATACATTTTTTTTTTTGCTCAAAAGTAATTTTGCTCAAAGGTAAAAACACTTTAAACATTCTCAAACCAAAACAGAATCTTCTAATATTTCCAACATTAATAGATGTCCTTGACACTAAGTTAAGAGATAATCCAATTCAAAATAAATAGACACTGAAAACCATAAATTTTTATTTAAAAAATCTCTACTTAAATGTCAGAGTTACTACCTTTTTTTTGGAAAGCAAAATAGCAATATTTTTTAATTTTTACTAAGCAATGCAATTTGGTATTACTTTTGTTAAACATCAGCATTTCTCATGACAGGATAAGGACAATGTTATTAAAGATAAGTGAACATAAAACTTATTATGTTTATGTCTGTGAAGTTCTGGATGAAAGTTTTAAAATTTGAACTCCAAATCACCCAGTAAATAACTCAGCAGAAGGCTAAATAAATGATGCTAAAAATGAGACAAAGAACTGAGTTTGCCCTGGGACAAGTCCTTTTTAGTAATTTGCTTTTTATATGTTACCAGTTTTCAAAGTTTGGCTTTCATAGGACAACAATATTGAAAAACTTTGGTAAGATATAACATCTCTAAATTTTTGTTTGCCATATTTAGAATATATTTCAAATGCATATAGTTTAAATGCATACAGTTTATAGTTAATACGAAAAACTGAAATGACATAACTTTAAAAAGAGGTCATCAGATTGTTTTACTTTGTCATGGGTCAGTATTTAGGAATTTTTGTTTCTTTCTTTCTTCTTCTTTTTTTTTTTAATCCAACCAGATATATCCTGTGCTGGTCTGTGGTCACACATATCATTCAGTCTAAACTGTCTGAGTGGTAAAAAGTTTGAATATAGCACAAGGACAGAAGAGAAATATGGGGAGATTTTTTTTCTAATCCACAAAAAAAAAAAAAATGAAGAAAGATAGAGTTAAAATGTAATGTCAATATAATCCCTTAGCTAACTAGTCAACCAGAGAATGGCCACTCAAGTTCAGAGTACCTATATCTTTTTTTATTGTAATCACATTTTGAATTATCTTTCTATGTTATGAGAAACTGATGAGAGAAATATTCTCAGTTTCACCTCCTGAAGAGGGTTTGGTTAAGGGTAGAAATCAGTTCAGACTCTAAACAAAGCTAACATATATATATATATATATATATATATATATATATATATATATATGAAGAAAAACATCAGAAAGTTGATGTATGACACTTAAATTCTATCTTAATTCTCTAAACAGTCATAGTCAATAAATATACTAAAGTTAATGTGTTTGTGACAGACTATTTGCTACTCAGCAAAATCCAAGTTATTTGCTCCTTTCTGGGTACACAACCATACTATAGTTTCTCTTTCAGTTAAATGTCCTTATATTATTGAGTTCTAGTCTATGGAGTGTTACCAGTGTAATGTATGCAGCTTTCAGATCCACGCCTGACTGTAATATCCTCATTTGGGGTTACTCTCCACAATCTTCTCTGCTTTGAGCTTGAGAGACATGTTAAAAATTGTAGAGCATCTGATAGTCTGGGTCCCTGAATGACTGCATGGAAGAGAATTACGGCTTTAACTTATTTACCACCAGAATAGTAACATGAGCCTAAAATAAACTTCTGTTTTCACCATTATACGTTTTGTGTTCTACTTATTACAAAGGTAGTCTATCATCAACACACATGTTGGGATTTACTAGTGACAGGAGTTAGCCTACCTATAACCTACAGTACTAATTTTTTTAAAAATTATTTAACAAACTTATACTTTTTTAATTAATAAAAGTGTGTATTTTGTACTATACTGTCCATAAAAGGTTAACTGTCTGTCACATAAGTATTCCCCCTTTCTTGGCCTGAGAAAAATGACCTCTGAGATAAGATGACACACCACTGGCCATAACTGACTAGATAGAGAATCAACGCTGTTAGTAAATGTCTTCTCTGGAAACTTGCTACTTAAATGAATGAGAAAAAATAGGTGGAAATATAGGAAGAATATTAACATATATCTAAAAATTAGACAAATATGGTAACCAGTCTATATATATATATATATATTCTCTCTGAATACTTTTAAGTCCAAAGCACCAGAGAAAGTTCTTTTAGGTTACTACTGCTGTGTAACAAACCACCTCAAAAACAGTATCACAAAACATCCATTTTGAGTTAATTTTGGTGTATGGTGACAGATAGCAGTCTAGTTTCATTCTTTGCAAGCAGCTTTCCAATTTTCCCAGCACCATTTATTGAAGAAGCTTTCTTTCCTTCATTATTGGCTTCTTTGTCAAAAATTACCCAGCCACATGTGGGTTTATTTCTTGACTCCTAATTCTGTTCCATTGGTATGTGTGTCTGTTTTTCTGCCAATACCATGCTGTTTTGATTATTGTTGCTTTGTAGTATAATTTGAATTCAGGCCGTGTGACAACCTCTAGGCTTGTTCTTTTTTCTCAGAATTATTTGGCTATTTGGGGTCTTTTATGATTCCATAAAATCTGATAGTTTTATTCTATTTCTTTTAAAAATCCATTAAAAACATGTGTGTATATATATACAATGGAATATTACTCAGTCATAAAAATAAATGAAATACTGCCATCTATGACAACATAGATGGATCTTGAGATTGTCATACTAAATGAAATAAGTCAGACAAAAAAAGTTGAGAACCATATGATTTCCCTTATATGTTGGATATAAAACTGAAAGCAACAAACAAACAAGGCAAACAAATGAACAAAAACTCATAGACACAGACAATAGATTAATGGTTACTAGAGGGAAAGGGGAGTTGGGGGAAGTAGATAAGAGTAAAGGGGGTCAAATATATGGTGACAAAAGATTTGATTTTCGGTAGTGAACACACAATGCAATACACAGATGACATATAATTGAATTGTACAATTAAAACCTATATAATTTTATTAACTAATGTCACTCCCAATAAATTTAATTAAAAAAAAAGAAATTTTAGTAGCTTAGGAACCTTTTAGTGTTGATTCTCAAGCTGTTCCTGACAAATGATTATCCATATTTAGATTTAGAGATTGGGCCTTCCTGATTTTGAAGTTTACATAAATGGAATTATACAAAAGTTTTGTTTTTCAGAATTGCTTCTTTTGCTTAACACTATTTTTCAGAATGGCTTCGTTTGCTTTTTTGTTTAACATTAACAAAGTAGGTATATGTTATTGCATGTAGCAGAGTTTTTTTTCTTTGTAATATCTTTGTTGTGTGTAAATGTATCACAACACATTTACATATTCTACCACTGCTTTGACATTTGGTGGTTTTGAGTTTGAAAAATAATGCTCCTATACTATTCTTTTATATATTTGTTAGTGTATTTTGTGCATTTTGTGGGTTATATACTCAGAAATAAAATGATTAAGTCATGAACATGAGTATGTTCAGCTTTAATAAAAACTGCATTTTCCAAAATCAAACAAAAAACCTTTTTGTGTTATTATGCTCATGAATTATGTAGGTCTGGAATTTGAACAATCAGAAGAGGAATGAATTTTCTCTCCTCCATGATGCCTCTGGTTCCAGACAGGAAGATATAAAGGCTAAGAGTGACTTGACAGCTAGGGGTTAGAGTCATTTTCACTCTCATGTCTGGTGGTCATGCTGGCTGTCAGCTGAGACTTCAATTGGACTGTCAGCCAGTACACCTTCATGTGGACTCTTCATGTGGTTTCTCAGCTTGGGCTTGTATGGACTTCTTCACAGAATGGTGGCTGGAGTTCAAGAGCAAACATCCCAAGAGAAACAAGTGAAAGCTATGTTGTTTTTCATGACTTAGCCTTGTAAGTTACATAGCATCACCTCTATTATAGTGACAAGTCCTCCAGGTTCAAGGGAGGAAATGAAGATCATGTTTCTTGGGGTCAAAGATGTAAAGTCATGTTATTAGATGTTGAAATGTGAGATATTGTAACAGCTATCTTTGGAAAATATAATCTGTAATAAGATCATTAAATGGAGGATAATACATACACTAAACCTAGGGTAATCATAGATAGCGAAAGCAACAAAAAAGAAATTATGCATAACAGCTAAGTCAGAAAAATGGAGAAGGAATTCTTCTTCTGTACAGCTACATATAAGTCTAGCTATATAGAGCAGCTGCTATAAATGGAGTTAGTTTGTAAAATCCTTGCATGGTGAAAATACATGTGTAAGTTTTTGTATTGTATACATACATATATACGTGTATATATAAGCACATATGTGTATATCTATACGCATACATCCTTGTGTGTATGTATACTTGTGTGAACAAAGGATTTATATTAAGGATAAATAAAGAACTCCTACAAATCATTAATGGAATGACAGTCAACTCATTTTTTTAATGTATAAAGGCATGAGCAGGCATTTTTTAAGAAAAATATCCAAATAGCAAACAAACAATGTTATTAGCTATCAGGAAATGTGGGCAAGGTTGCAATGTTTATTACATTGGTCAGGAAAAGACTTCAATGACAAGATGACATTTGAATACAGAACTGAAAGAGGTGAAGTAACAAGCCAGTCATGCAGATTTCTACTCATTGTTTAATAGCAAACACTCGTAGGACACTTGTCTAGGTATTGATAATCCATAGAAGTGCAGGGGCTTTGGAGCAAGAGCCCTGTATTTGATCTTAGTTTGTGCTGCATACCTTCTCTTTGCTCCTACAGACTCACTCTCCATCTTCTCTACTCTGCTCTGTGCTCTGGGAGCATAAATATAAAGAACTCTCGTATGAGACTCCCTTGCCATGGAGGTCAGTAAACTCATTTGTCCTCTCCTGTGGCTTCCAGTTAATTTGAGAAAATGGATGGCCCTGGCTGAAGGCTAATAAAAAGAAAAAGGGAATGAGTTCAGAGTATTTATTCTTGATGGTCACCTGCATTTCTCTACTGAAATCCTCAACTCCTGTCAAGTGGTAGTCTCCTACAATGACAGCTCCTTGCTTCCAGTTTCTGTTTATACCCTGGCCCTTTGCAGCTTAAGGACTGAAATACCAGCTATTTCCTACTTCAGTGTGTATTAGCATCCATGCCATGTCTTCTTTAACCCTGCTCACTCTTTTGTAAATAGTTTGTTTATTAAACTCTCCTCAGTTACCTCATTTGAATGTGCCAACTGTTTCCTGCCAGGAGTCTGACTGGTACAAAACTTTATTTTTAAAATTTTTCTGAAACTTAGTTTCCTCACTGAAAAAAAAAAAAAAAGGACAAAAATGTACCTACTAATCTCTTAATGTTATTGCAAGAATTCACTGAGATGATATTTTTAAAGTTCTTTAGTACATTGTCCAGAAAAAAGAATGCAATTATTAAATGGTAGTCATTACTACTCATAAAAATGAGTAAAACATCTCCCTCTGGGAGATAACTCTAGAAAGAGATGGATACATTCATAACCAATATACTTAATAAAAATGACATAATATTGCAATTAGTTTACACAGATTATCAGTTATTTACAACTACATAATAGCAATATGAAGGAAATATATTGCTTTTCAATGTCTGTCACCTGTAATCAGTTTTCTATATACCTGACACAGGGGTCTAATTGGAACAGGCACACTGCCTAAAATTCATTATGATAAATTCAAAATTGCTTAGTATACAGGTCATTTGTGATCCAATAGTACATCCGTTACTTCATCTCTAACTGATCCTCTCTCCTTTTATTTCATGTTGCAACCTTGTAGAGCCATTGTCTAGCTAATCATTCCAGGTTCTCACTCATCTTTTTATGCCTAGAATATTCTCCTCCACTCTTATCATTCTCCATCTTTTTCTTTACCATCTTTTCTAACAAGTCTACTCTGTACCATTCAGGCAGGCTTATAATCTCACCACCTCTATTCTCATGACACTTTATAATATTTCTATCATAGCACTCTTCACACAGTATAGAAATTTTACCTTTCATTCTAGACCATTAGCTCCCAAAGGAAAAGTAATATTCTTTCATTTTTTTATAAAAACATTTTTACATGTACTTTTTCAGGTGAAACACAGTTTATAATTCAACTTGAGTTAACATAACTAGGCACATATTGAATTGTGTCTAAGAAAGCTAAATTTAATAAATATACTTAAAATTTTTTCTAGCATGATTTGGAGATATTTAGAAACATAGAGTTTCTAAAGATAGAAACTCTATGTTTAGATACATAACTACACAAGACATTTAGAAATTTCAAATTTTGATGAAATTAAATTTAATGATTCAGATATATTTTTCTGTTAACGTTTGTTTGTTTGTTTGTTTGTTTTGGTAATTTCTGGTCAAGATGGAAGAATAGAAAACACTGTGCTTTCCTCTTCTCATGATTTCATTAAAATTATGACTAAATTACTGAACAACCATCATTGGTTGTTTAGAATCAGCTAAACTATAGCTGAACAAAGGCTTGCAACTAAGGACATATAGAAGAAGCCCCCTCAAGACTGGTAGGAGAGGTAAAGACTACCTCTGGTTCCAGTCCGTACGTGGTGGTTAAAAATTGGAAGTGATAACTCGGATATGGAAGTCCCTTCTGAGGACTGAGGGGTCCCAGCTCGAAACTGGGCCACTCAACCCAGAGTTTCAGTGCCAGGAAAAGAAATCTTCATAACTCTGGCTGTAAAAACCAACAGATATTGTGGTTCAGTGAAACAGAGAGCTGCTAGAGTCCCAGGCGATCCTCTTAAAGGGTCCACAATTAGACTTAGTCACTGATGGTCTCACTTGCTCCTAGCTTCAGTGCTGAGACAGCAGCTCAAAAAGCTCCAGGAACACACAGGGAGAAACTGAATTGTCTGGCTTTAGAGAGAGGGCTGGAGGAACAGCTTTATCCCAGATAGAAGACCTGGCAGAATCTACTGTTTCTTTGTTGAGCTCTGCCTGTACCCAATGTTCAGATGCTGGCAGCTACCATATCTGAGTCTCCATCAATCTGGCTAACACTGGTCTCCCTACTGTGGTGGTGATTACATGAGCCCCACTCCACCCAATTGCAGACTCACCCAAACCACTTTTAGTGGCTTTTTCATACAAATAAACCATATTGGCTCATGTTGTGGACATTCCTAAAATCTCTCAATGGTACACAAAGCCCAGAGAAGCAGCATCTGGCCTTGGCATGCTCCATACTTCTTGCTGAGTAGCACTGAGGCTGGCACTAACAGCATCTGGCCTTGGTTTGCAGTTTGGCCTCTCAAGGCACCTCCAGCCCAGAGCAGGTGGTAGCCATCTGCAGATTTCTTGGTGGATTATAATAGATGTCCCAAGGGAGGGCACAGGCTGTGGCTAAACTTGGCCTGTAGCAGAACCCCTCATGGGATGCCCTGGGCCAACACATCTGGTGATCAGCTTCGGACTTAGCTAAAGCACCACCCAGGGCCCCATCTAAGGTTGACACACCAAAAGGGTAGTCTGGGAAGGTATCGGAGCCCTACTAAAGGGAATACTGCTCCATAGGGTCAGCCCCTGAAAAACAGATCTTCCATTATAGTCACTCGTCAGTCCTCACAACAAATCAGCCCAAAGGTCAGTCCCTCCCATTGATGTGCAAATAGCAATGAAAGTTCACTATAACAGGAGAGCACACACAACTCATAAAGGGACACACTTGGAGCTCCCGGCTCAGGTGACCAGAGAAACTGTGCCACTAGGCCCCACAGAACCCCTGTAACACAAGACCATTCTACTAAGACTGAGAGACATAGCAGCCCTACCTAAAACATATAAACAAACACAGGAAGGCAATCAAAATGAGGAGACAAAGAAACATGTCCCAAATGAAAGGGAAAAAAAAAACCAAGCTCCAGAAAAAGAACTAAACAAAATAGGAACAAGCAATCTACCAGATGTGTAGTTCAAAACACTGGTTATAAGGATGCTCAAAAAACTTAGGAGAAGAGCAAATGTGAGAACTTTAACAAAGAACTAGAATACATAAAAATGGAAATAGAAAATATCAAAAAGAACCAATCAGAAATGAATACTACATTAACTGAAATGAAGAATATATCAGAGAGAATCAACAGTAGATTAGATAAAGAAGAGAATCAAATCGGTGATTTAGAAGATACAGTAGCAGATGACACCCAGTCAGAATAGCAAAAAGAAAAAGAAATCCATAAAAAAAGGGGAGGCTTGGGGGCAATATCAAGCATACCAACATTCACATCATAGGAGTACCAGAAGGAAAAGACAGAGAACAAGAAATTGAAAACCTATTTGAAGACGTAATGACTGAAAGCTTCCCTAATCTGGTGAAGGAAATGGGCACACAAGCCTAGGAAGCTCAGAGTCTCAAACAAGGTGAATCCAAACAGGCCTACATCAAGATACATAAAAATTAAAATGCCAAAAGTTAAAGACAAAGAGAATCTTAAAAAGCAGCAAAAGAAAAGCAGTTAGTTACCTAGAGGGGAAATCCCCTAAAAACGTCTGCTGACTTCTCAACAGAAACTTTTCAGGCCAAAAGGGATTGGTATGAAATATTCAAAGTAATAGAAAATTAAGGTCCTACAACCAAGATTACTTTACCAAACAAAGCTTTTCTTTAGAGTCAAAGAACAGGTAAAAAGCTTCCCAAACAAGAAAAAGGTAAGAGTTCACCATCACCAAACCACTATTAAAAGAAACATTAGAAGAATTTTTTCAAAAAGAAAAAAATTAAAAGATCAATAATATGAATAATATAATGGCAATAACTACATATCTATCATCAATTACTTTAAATGTAAATTGATTAAATGTTCCAATAAAAAAACATAGGATGACTAAATAGCTAAAATAAAACCTTTACATATGCTGCTTACAAGAGACTCACTTCAGATCAAAAGACATACATAGACTGAAAGTAAAGGGGTGGAAGAAGATATTTCATGAAAAGGCGGGGGGAAGCAATAAAAACAGATGACGTAGATGTCAGACAAAATAGATTTTAAAACAAAGGCTATAATAAGAGACAAAGAAAGACTCAGTAATCTCATGTCTAGGTATTTTTCTGAAGAAACCCAAAACACTACCTTGAAGGAACATGTAAATCCATATGTTCATTGCAGCATTATTTATAATAGCCAAGATATGGAGGCAACCTGGGTGTCCTTCGATGGATGAATGGATAAAGAAGAAGTGGTACATTATATATATATATATATATATATATATATATATATATATATATATATATATATATATATGTGTATATATATATATAATATATATATACATATATATAATGTGTATGTGTATATATATATATATATAATGATATATATATATATATCAGCCATAAAAAAAATAATGAAATCTTGCCATCTGCAATAGCACAGATGAACCTAGATGGTGCTGTATTCAGTGAAATAAGTCAAACAGAAAAAGACAAATGTCATATCATTTCAATTACATATGATATCTAAGGAATAAAATAAATAAACAAATAAAACAGTAACAAACTCATAGATACAGAGAACATTTTGATGTTTGCCAGATGGGAGGGGATTTGAGGGAGTGTCAGTGAAAAGAGGAAGGGATTGATAGTCACAAAATAGTTACGGGGATGTAAATTATAGCATAAGGAATGTAATCAAGAATATTGTACTAACTATGTATGGTGTAAGACGAGTACTGTATGTATCAGGGTGATTACTTCATAAATTATATGAATGTCTAATCACTGTGTTGTACACCTGAAAATAGTATGTAATATTGTATGCCAACTATAATTGAAAAATAAAAAATACATTTAAAAAAGATAAAGAAAAAAAGTTTTCTTTATTAAACTAGACCCTTTCCAGATTCCTAAATGTTTAATCATAATATGCATATTTTAATGTCTTTTTTATTATATTACTTTTAATTGACCATTTTGAAAATCTCAGATATATACTTTATATCTGAGCAATAAACTATCAAAACAGTACATGTTCCTAGTGATGATAATATGATGATAATAGAAGCTTAAAATGTTGAGTAATTATTTTGTTCCAGACAGAGTATTAAACAATTGTATTCTCATGTAATATGTGTTTCTGTAACACAAACTAGCTCCAGGGTAGATCAATAAATAGGAAAATAATACTAGTATCAAGAATAAATCTCATTAGTTCATGTGTGATTTGGGGGGCCACAATAATATTTTATACCACAGATAACATTAGGTAAATACAAAGTAAGGTAAATGGAACTGCCAGCAAAAAAGACCTTGTTGTTATGTTATTTCTGTAGCGTTTTGGAAATTAATATATTCTTTAATTTGTTTTAGCATCTTATTGTGTTGGGTAGCAAACTGGAAACAGAGTTGCCTGGATTTTGAATGGCTCACTCCTACCCTTTTTTTTTTATAAGTACAATTTTGCTGAATGCAAGGTTTTTCCATAATGTGTAATCTATTTTAAATCAAACTTTTTGTACATTTTTTCATTTATATATGACAGATAAATAAATGTAAAGTACAATGATCTACAGAAGTGAATATCCACCACAAATATATGAAGAACTTGGTAAATTTTGCTTTTTAAAACAATACATTTTTATTTGTTTTAAGTAAATATTAATATTCTTAAAGTGATTATCACTGAAGGATGAATTAAACCATATCTGGATATTTTATTTTAGATATCACAGGAGAAATTCAACTGAAGTCGTCATTAGTTTTATAATTATATACCTATGAAAAAAGTATAGTATTCTAAATGAATCTGAGATCATTATTTACAATAAAAAATATAAACAAAAAAACCACACACAAAATAATTTATCTCTTTGCCCTGGTCAATCTTTACATCTTACATAGTTGCTTGATTTCTATTCAGTTCAAATTTACTAAGGCATGCAATAATTGATAGTAACTTGCATGCTGTATAAAATTTTTTGACAATATAAAAAGGAAAAATAATAATTTTCTTTTCATGTGACAAAGAATATAAATTACATATGAATCAACGCTGCTGTCTGTAAGTACAATTCTGTCTTAGACCCGGCTTTATTGTCTCCAAACTTACCAAGTGACCATCTCTGAATTAATCATTATAGCAAATGGAATAAGATACATAGATTCCTTTGATCTAATGAGGTCTTTTTCTACCATCATAGGCTCAGAATGGAAAAGGTGTTTCCTAAAAGATATGGACTGTTAAATATATGAAAAGGTAATCACCCCCATTTGTAATAGAGAAACAGCAATTAAAACTACAATGAGATATAATTTCTCACCTATCAGATTGGCAAAACTTCAAAAGCTCGATCATGAGGCTGCAGAGAATCAGAACTGTTATATGTTACTGGTCAGAGTGTAAATGGTTACAAATCCTATGGAGTTTGCAATGTCTTAAATAGTTATGTGTCCTTAGATCATGAAATTCCACCCCTAAAAAATCTGCCCTGATTACATACATTTACAAATATAAAACAAAATTTGAAATAATACAAATGTTCATGAATAGTTGTTTGATTAAATAAACAATGGTCCAAGAGCACAATGTGACCATTTAAAAGAATGAAAAAGTTTTCTATGTACTGATATGGAGTGACATCATCAGGTATTGTTGTTGAAGGAAAAACCAAAGTATAGAGCAATGAATATTCTATGACTCTTTTCAGTTAAATAAAATGGAAATAGAAATATATATAAACATTCACTTTTTTTGTCACAAACAATTGAATTATAAACCAGAAAGTGATAAAAATAGTCACTTATGGGGAAGGGAACTGACAAAATGAAGAGGATAGTGATGACAGTAGACTCTAATAATATATTGTTTTACGTTGTTTTGATTTTTAAACAATTCACAAACCAAAAAATCGAAAACAAGCTGTGACCAATAAACTTAATTTTATATCAAATTAACAACATGATTACAAAGAGGAAAAAATGATTCTTTAATGTTTCATCTAAACAAAAGGCTCTAACTCTATATCCTTATCAGGATATATTCTAATGAGAAAAAGAGATTCTAAGAAATCTTTGATTTTCACTACTCAGTAGTGAAAATGTAGATATAATTAAAACAAATATGACAAAAATTGTTTACAATTATGGAACATGAGCTATGAGAATATGGATATTCATCGTAATATTTTTCACTTTGTATATTTTAAAATTTTTATAGTAAAATGGTGGAAGCACATTATGACCATTAGCTAAGCCAAGAATTTTTTAAACATTTTGTGAGTTGTCACTGTGTTTTAGTGTAGATATTTTTGTAAAGTAGAATAAAACACTTTCATACTATATTTCTCAAGACCTAGAAGAAAATCTAAGCAACTACTTTGTATCCTAAATATATGGAAAAAGTAAATAAAGCTTAAAATCTATAAATAATGTTAAAAATAATTTATTTGAATTTATAAAAATTAAAGATTTCTCTGAAGGACAGTGAAGGGTATAGTAAAGGAAAGAACATAGTAAAAGGATGATAGAAAAGATATGTGCAATATAAAAAAACAACAAAGCATTAACTTCTAAATTATAAAGAATCCCTGACAACAAGACAAAACATTTAATAAGAAATGAATAAAGTAACAATTTACAGAAGATGTAACCTAAAGGATGCTCAAGATTATTAGAAATCAGAGACATGTAAACTAAAACCAGGAAATAACATGACTCATTCTAAATTCATAAGTACCGAAAGAGATGTGAGGACATAACACAATCCATCACCAGTGGAGGTGTCAACTAGTGCAAAAATTCCAGAGAGCATACCATAAACAATGACACAGGATTCTACTCCAGGTTTTAAAAAAATTCTCACATGGAGAATGTATACAAGGATGTTTGGTCTTCATTGTAAAGATATATATTAGCTATCATGCATCAGTATGATAGCTAATATATATTATTGTTAAAATATTGGAATATATTTTATTCCAATTGTTAAAATATTGGAATATATTCACTTTATTTTGTCAACCTAGCCAGCAAGGGTTTCTAGAAACCTGCCCCAGTGCTAAGATTGGTGACTGTTCTGATTGAACAAGGACTGTGATGTACGAGTTGTAATTATTTTAACACCATGGCTAGTTATAGCATTATTAGTGGTGTTGGGGAATTGAATATAATCTGGATATCTATCATTGAAAGTGGGAATAGATAAAATGGTGGAGCATCATGTAACAGTTAGAAACAATGGATTATGATCACAAAGCAACACAGATGGGATAAACTATGTAGCATAGTTTATCCAATAAGTCTCCTGTAGGGAATTTATATTGTTTCCAATATTTTGGTATACACATAATCTTGTGGAATAACATTGTGATTTATAGAAGCATATGTTAAGAATAAATTCCTAGTAGGGGGATTACTGACTCAAAGTGTCAATACATATGTAGTATAGATTTGTCAGATACTTCAAAGTCTCTTCCGATAGGATCATTCCATTTTGCACTCCTACCAATTTTGAGAGGCAAGTCCATACATATGTTGATTGAAGTTCAACCAAACGTCCAAAGAATAGTTAACTTTAGTCATCTAATAACTCTTCCATAAAAAACAAAACAAACAAACAAAAACAAAAAACAAAAAACAAATAGAAGGACCAATTCCCAACTCATTCTCAGAAGTAAAGTGACCTTGATATTAAAACATGGCCAATACAGAAAATAATGCTTACATAGTTAACATATGAACATCACATATTTTTCTAAAACAAATAAAAAAACTGTGAGCAATTTTGGAGGGAAGCAAAGAACACAATAAGGTGAAGGATGCTATTCAACAAAAGACATCAGAAAGAGGTAAAAAGAAAAAAAAAATACTAGAAAACGTACATCCAATAAGAATATCCACCATATGTTAAGAACTACACATCAGTAAAAAAAGTTAAGTAATAGGAAAATGAGCAAAGGACCATTAGTGTTGATAAAACATTAAATAAATACTCTACAAATACATGATAACATTAGCAATCAGGAAAATACAAATAAAAACCACAATGAGAGACCATTTCACTTCCACCAGATTGGCAAATTATTCAAATGTTTCTCAGTACCAGTGATAGTGAGGATGTGAAACAAGAAATTTTCAACTATTGTAAACTGAAATATAAATTATGATCACTTTAAAAGATAATTTGACCTTAACTAATCTACCATATACATACTCTAAAATTCAGCATTTTCATGTCTAGGCATATACTCTAGAGAAAACTATGATCCTGCTTACTAGAATATATGTACAAGTATGGTTGTGGCAGCAGTTTTTATAATATCTAAAAACTAGAAACACCCAAATGTCCAAGAGTATAATGAATAAATACTTTAATACATTTATAAAATAAAATTCAGGTATAAAAGAATCCTTTACAAGTATATAAAACAAAAAAATTTATCTCAAAAAGATAATTTTAAATTACACTATTACAAAAGTATTCTTACACAATGATTCTACTTACATAACGTTTAAAGCTTGGCAAACAAAAACATTATTTAAGTATATATACATTGGTTGCAAAAATTAAGAAGTAAGGGAAAAATACTAACAAAATTTAAGCTAGTAATTACTTCTGTGGTGAGAGAGAAAGGCGATATGATCTGGGAAGAGCTAAAAGTGGGGTTCTAAGGTTCTGGTCATGTTTTTTTAAGACTTTAATTTGCTTGTTTTAGATCAATTTTAGGTTCACGGCAAAATTGAGAGGAAACTACAGAGATTTCACATATTATCTGTCTCCACACATATAGTGATAACCTACCCCATTATCACCATACCCCCAAATAGAGGATTATTTATTACAACTGATGACTGCATTGACACACCACATAAATCCATAGTTTATATTAAGGTTCACTCTTGGTGTTTTACATTCTATGGTCTTGTACAGATATATAACGATATGTATCTACCATTATAATAGTATCACATAGAGTAGTTTCATTGCATTAAAATTTCTATGTTCTACCAATCATCCTTCCCTTCATGACAACACTTGTCAACCACTGATCTTTTTACTGTCTCCATAGATTTTCATTTTCAGAATGTTATATAGTTGGAACCATATAGTATGTAGCCTTTTCATATTGATTTCTTATCATTAGTAATATGCATTTAATAATACCCCATGTCTTTTCATAGCTTGATAGCTTATTTCTTTTTAGCACTAAATAATAATCATGATTTGGATGTAACGCAGTTTATCCATCACCTACTAAAGAACATCTTGGGTACTACCAAATTTCGGCAATTAAGAATAAAGCTGCTATAAACATCCATGTGAAGGTTTTTTGTGTAGACATGTTTTCAACTTCTTTGGGTAAATATCAAGGAGCTGACTGCTGGATTATATAGCAAGGGTATGTTTGGTTTTATAAGAAACTGTCTGGTGTCTCTTAAAGTGGCTGTGCCTTTTACATTCCCACCAGAAGTGAATGAAGTGTTCCTCCAGCATTTGGCATAGTGTTCTGGATTTGAGGCATTGTAATAGATGTGTAGTGGTATCTTATTGTTTTACTTGCATTTTCCTGATGACATATGATACAATCCATCTTTTCATATGCTTATTTGCCATTTCTATGTTTTCCCTGGTGAGGACTCTGTTGAGGTCATTTGCTCGTTTTTAAACTGGATTGTTTGTTTTCTCATTGTTGCATTTTAAGAGTGCTTTACATATTTTGTGTAGTAGTTATTTATCAGATGTGTCTTTTGCAAATATTTACTCCCAGTCTGTGGCTTGTCTTTTCACTCTCTTCACATTGTGTTTTGCATAGCAGTAGTTTTTCATTTTAATGAAGTCCAACATTTCAATTATTTCTTTCATGGAATGTGCTTTTAGTTTTGTGTCTAAAAAGTCATCACCAAACCCAAGGTCATCTAGGTTTTTTTCCTATGTTATCTTCTAGAGTTTGATAGTTTTGAGTTTTACACAGGTCTATAATCCATTCTGAGTTAATTTTGTGAAGTGTGTAATGTCTGTGTCTAGATTTATCTTTTTCTCTATGTGTGGGATGTCCACTTATTCTAGCCTCATTTACTAAAGAGACTATCTTTACTTCATTGTATTGCCTTTGCTCCTTTGTCAAAGATCAGTTGACTATATTTATGTCAGTCTATTTTGGGCTCTCTATTCTGTTCAACTGATCTATTTGTCTATTCTTTTGCCAATACCGTACTGTCTTGATTACTATAGCTTTGTAGTAAATCTTAAAGTCTGATAGTGTCAACCCTTCAAATTTATTCTTCTTCAACACTATGTCAGCTATTCTGGGACTTTTAGTGAGTCTGTGCCTTTGTACATGAACTAAACAAGTGTTTCTCAGATTTCCCTCTCCCCTTTGTGTAGAAAAGTATAGCTAGAGTAGCTGTAGTTGTGTATTTCCTTTCCCTTCATAAACATATTCCTTCTCCCAAGTCACTTAGGCTCTGATAAAATCCCAGTTGGTTAGGCTTTGGTTAAATGGTTTCTCCTGAGGGCAGACTTTTTTAAGAACTGAGTGCTCTGGCATATTTCAAGATGGTTCCTTTTTCCCTCCCTTGCTGAAAGTATGAATTTTTTTCTCCAATATTTAACATAAAACGTGGTTGAGATCCTGGATGTGAAACTCACAAAAGGATGTGGATCCCTTTATGATGGGGTCCCTCTAGAGTTTTTAACTCTGTGAAGCTCCAGCAATTTGTTACAGTTCTAGCTGTACACTGATTTCTACCTCCACACTGGTTTTCACAGAGTTTTCAGCTTGTGAATTTCTGCTTTGGTAAGTAGTGATTCTCTTTATCTACCTGTCTGTCTCTAATTTTGTAGGTCATGGTTTGCTCTGTGATCTCAATTCTCTTATGGATCTAAGAAGAGAAGAGTTGCTGATTTTTTACTTTGGCTTTTTACTTGGAATAAAAGCTTCCAAAATGGAAACTGGAAGTCCATGTTTCACTTTTTAAAACCACATGGTAGTTACACAAAGAATTTATTGTATTATTGTTTTGTAGATGTTATATAAACTCTAAATATATATTGTATATTTTATAATATTTTATCGACCTCGGAAGTTTTATTAGTAAAATCTTTATTGATAAAAATTGAAGCCATTAAAGTATTTTAAATGGATTAAAATTAACATCTTCCCATTGTATTATTCTTCAACCTTTCAGCAACTTTGTACCTGACATGCCTTCATAGTGAAAAAAGGGCCTCACTTAGATTACCTGTGTCATTTGTCCTCTTAACACTCTAATTTAGTTCTTCAGTGGTAAAAAGCATAAGTCTAGAGGTCATCTACTTGATAATTCCCATGCCTTTCAGGATTCTATAAAATTTGGGAAATAGAATTTATTTTTTGAACTTGAAAATCAGTCACCTGGCCATGGTGATTAAAAGCATACACAAATTAAGTGCTTTCAGAACAATTTCTTTTTCTTCATTACTCCTTTTTTACAGTCAAATCCCCAAATAATCTCACCATATTAAAGAATAATTGTTCCTCTCCATCTCTCAAATTCCTTTTATAAAATTTCTTCTTTGAGAAGTCTGATCTGCTGCTTCCTACCAGTTGTGACTGGGAACAAAGTCTACTTTATCTCTCGTTTAAAAAAAGCCATGATTTGTATGGAAATTTGTATGTTTCTACAATACAATTTCTTAAAGCAAATCTTGGTATTAATCTTGGAGAATTTCATGCTTATGAAATGAAATAAATATTACATTTATCCTACTAGGTGAAGTTTCCAACATTTAAATATTTCTAGAGCTTTGATCAGTTGATTTCTGTATTAGAAGACATTCTATCAAATTCCTCTTCCAGTTCCCTATGAATGAATAGCCCACAAGTATTCTTCACTTACAAATAATTTGAGTTGTGTGGATTGGCACACCTTCTGTGCTGTGAACAAGATGGCTTCTGTAGATCATACGAAAAAGTTTTTTGAAACCCAGGAACACTTGTGGAGGTCCATGCTCCTTTGCCTCAGGCAATAGTAGTACAGTATACCTTTTTACTACAGTCTCACAAAAAGTCTGCTGAAGTCTATTGCTACCAGTATTAGCAATGAGACCTTGCTCATGGGTTATTGGGACAACAAACTCTCTGTAGTTTGGTCTGCAGATTTTTTGGTCTTTCAAAAGCATACAGATTGTCTCCTGGCTGTCTATTCATTTCCCACTGCTGTGCAAACTTAGGCCCTTGGCAATAAAAAGGGGCATTTTTGGAAATGTAATCTTCTACCTATTCTCTTTTAGAAATTCCCAAATGCATTGAGGTTGATGGTAGATTTCTGTGGGAAGAACATAGCTTATTTTCAATGTCGGGGACTCAAAGTGATTGGTGCTTACCATTTCTATATGATTTCTAGCACTAGGGACTAATTTTCTTCTTTATTCCTCATGGTGCCCAGGCCTCTGCCTAAGTGTTCTTATTTGTAATCATCTTTCACAGAAAAGTTTTCAATTAAGAAAATCAGCATGGAATCAGTTTACTCCTATTTAGAACCAATTGTTTGATTATAAAGTACCAAAATGGGTTCTCTGTTTTCTTCCATCTACATTTTCTCAAACAGAGCTCATCTACTCTCATCGCCTTAATGATCACCTTTACAAAACTATCTGTCCTTTCTCCTGAACTATAATTCTCTCTCCCGAACTTGTTTTCTCTCCAGAAAAATTTCTCTAGTTTACTGTATCATTCTTGACTCTTCTTGGATGATATGCCACCACCTTAAACTGAACATGTATAAAATCCAATTCATGGCCTATCTTTCCTACCCAAATCAGTTCTCCCTCTACTACCTCTATCAATTATACCATAATTTTTCTTAGCACCACACTGTTATAAGTAATATCATTAAATCTGGTCAGTTCTTCCATTGAATTGTTTCTTTTATCTAGTTCTTCTTTCTTCCCACTAACAGAACTGTAGCTTAAGCTTTCTCTCTCTCCTTTGGAGTATTCTTATAGTTTTCCTACTTGATAACAAGTACCCACTTTTTTCTGGGCTCTGAGTCAGTATAGACAAAGTGGAAGAGGCAGATAATGCTGTCAGTTCAGGAAGGCAGGCATGCAGATTCAGAGGCCCAGCATTCAGAGTCAAACCACAATAAAAGTACTAGTGAGCACACTTTAATTATCACATTGTAAGACCATTTTCAGTGTACCCAATTTTTTATCATCTGGTGGTTATAGCCATTCCTAGCTACTAGTTATAGCCTCTCCCCAAAAAGGGTTAGATTTTTCAAGGCAATTCTTTTCCTGGTTGAGAAAAGGACAGAGATGCGAAAATTAAAATACAATGTTGGTAGTTCTCTATTGCCTCCTATATTAAGTCTAGACATTTTGCTATTAATTTATGGCTTTGGATAATCTAGTTCATCTAACATATCCAAATCTGTTTATTGACATTTTCTAAGATGTACTTTCCACCAAATCAAGTCAGTCACCTTAGTTTTCCACATATTACAATTTTTATCTTAGTATTCATTCATATTTCTTTTCCCAGAATTCCCTGGCATTTTTTTTCTTCTAAATATACTCACCCTTCAATGTTCGATTCTAGAGTCTCTTTTCTAATGAAACTTTTAAAAATTATTATGTCCTATATTCATTCTCTTCTTTATACATCCCACTCAATTAATCTGACACATATTAAATAATGACGTTATTCAATCATTCCATGGATATTTACTGAGAATATTTTACAAGATTATAAGTCTTTATGATAAAAGATATAATCATGATTCTAAGGGGCTAACCATTTCTTTGATAACAAGAGATTTTAAACAAACAAATGTGCAAAATAACAATAGAGCCAATTCTACTTCAGGGTGACATAGAACTATTTATAGAAGTATTTACACAATAACTGAATAGTAAAGAACAAACATCTTTTTTTCCAGGTGCATAGCAGGAGTAAAGAGCACTCCAGGAAGAGTGAACTTATAGTTTCAATATACACACTATATCTCCTTATCTTTAATTACTAAATGACTAACATTGAACAAGAAAGAATTGAATGCACAAATGGTACTCTGAGTACCTTTTATTTACAATGAAGTAAACTATCAGGCCTCTCATAGAAAGTGACTACACAGAAAAGGGCATGTAGGACTGATTTTGACTGAACTGGCCAATAAATAAACTTATTAAACAAATTAGTCAAATTATAAATAGACACAGCCAAGAGAAGTCTGTGGCCATTTACAAGTAGAGTAAAAGGTTGGAGAATGATGGTGATCAGGAACAAAGAGTGTGCTTGTGGAGCATCTTCTGAAGTAAGCAAAAAGTTAGCATTATTTTTATCTCTTACTCATTCTTCCAGGAAAATTATTATATATACAAGTGATGAAAGTCTCCAGTTATACATAACATTAAGAATAAACTATTTATTGAATTTAGGGTGTACTTGGTCAGTCTATAGAGGATGTTTTATATAAACTGGGCTACTTCCCCAAAGACTGCTGTATGAGAAGGCTCGTTTGACAGGAATATGGATTTGGAAGACAATGTTTTCAGTATAATGACTCCCTGTAAGATCTTAAAACTTCAATAAACTTACTAGGACCATGAAATACTGTCTGCCATTGAATTTCTCATAAGAAAAATGGAGAAAAAGGCCGAGCTGCATAGTTTTATGTTTGCTCCAAGGTGAAAACCAGACAGCATCCTTGGAAGCAGAAACATGTGGCCAGAGAAAAGCATTGGAAAGAATATATGAGTAACACAAAAATTGTTGAGAGGAATATGAACTATCATATCTTTAGAAATGGAACATGGGACAATATTTCCAGATCTCCAGAAGCAGGAAGATATAGCCAACATCTGGAATATTGAAGCAACAGTAAAAATAAGGAATATTTTTGCTTGGCATTCTGTCTATATTTCTATCTAAAATTCAAAATATTATTGACTTCTATATTTAAGCCAGTGCTTGCTGCTACTTTGATCATTTTTAAGAGGCCAAACATCTTAAGATTTGTTTCAGAAGACCTCAGAATAGGTGAGAATCTTTCAGGAATTTTATCTAATGAAAATTTCACAGACTAGGTTTTCAGAAATATACTACAAAAATGTATTTATGTGTTTGGAAAGAATATTTAAAGCTCTCAAATGAAAGTAAAGTGAATATTTAGAGAACAGCTCCCTTCATTAACTGAGGGGTGGGGATGTAAGTAGCATTGTCCACTATGTCTCACTGGAAAACTTCTGAATTGTGATCTAGATTATGAATATTAACATTAATTTTTTTCAAGCTAATTATCTCCAAATATTTTGAAGATTTCAAAAGGTCTATTGTGAAGAAAGGAAGAAAAGTAGAGGGGAGGGAGGGAAGGAGAGAGTGAGAGAGGGAAAGAAGAAGAAAGAGAGACAGGAAAGAAGGAAGGAAGAAGAAAGAAAACACACCTGAGTTAAATGATCTTCTAGTGAATAATGTACTATGACTTTTAAAATATACTATGACTTACAAAATATTTTTTAAGGTACTACAATTGCAAAAGTGCAAACACCGATGTTTTACTGTTATCTCATTTAAATTCTCAAAGATATATACAAATATGCTGAAGGCACTAATAGTGTGAAAATAATATTTGTTCCAACCAGACATAAACTCAGACTGGTATTCTGAAAACCAAATAAAGAGAAGCTTCCATTAAACTTTGTGTCTGGGGAATTCATCATCTATGGAGACTGAAGGAAAATTTCTATGTTGCTGTATTCTATTTTCTTATAATGCTATTTAATTTTGAATATTCAGGAATAATTTGTTTTTAAGCTCATTATGTAATTATTGATCATTCATTAAAATAATTTTTTAAATTCTGTAATATGTGCCAGGCTGTGAAAATGAGAATTTCATTCTTATTAAACATATAGTATAGTGAAAAAGTATAAAAAATAAAAGAATAAATACCTAATATAATGTCATACAGTAAGCCATGCTATAAAGAAGAAACTAAAGCAGGATAATTGGAATCAGATTAATGGATTCCAATGGTAGTTGTATATCAGATAGTGTTCTCAGAAATAACCTCTCTAAGTATGTGACACTTGGCATATGTCTGATGAAATGCAGGAATAGTCTGTGATTATTTGAAGAAAGAACATGTAAAACTGAGGAAATAGCAAGTGCAAAGGCCCTGAGATAGAAGTTATCTTGCTTTATTCAATGAACGAGTTTATCTCTATGGTTAGAACAATAGAATAAGGAAAAAAAAAACAGTATGATAAGGAAGTGGGTAGACTACATAGCTATAAAGGTTGAAGTATAAAGGATCCCAGAATAAGCCAGAATAAGAACCATTTATTCTAAGTATAAGGAAAATAATTTAAAGGTTTAGAATGCAGTCAGTAACACAATCTGATTTACATTTTCTTAAGATCACCCTGGTAGCAATGTGAATAAATTACTGTAGAGAGACAAAAATGGCAGAAGAGGTAGATACACATAGAGATCTGAATTCTCCATAGGGATACTCTCTAGTTTTTGGCTTCATGCTGAAATGCATATGTGTGAGAGAAACTATCTGAAGCTCAGGAAATAACCAATGAAAAGAAGCTTGCAGAAAAATCCCAGGGGCTGCCACAGTAATAGGAATAGTTCATATTCCTAACAGCTTGATTGTAAAGACATTATAAAATATGGAGTATCAGACAAAATCCTCAAGAGGCTATCACTTTTGTAGTAGGCTTTAGACTTGCCTTAATGAAATTTAAAAGCAAGCCTTGAAAGCATTCATCTGATTTTAAGAAATGTAATTCCATGCCAGAACAAAATCCAGTTCTATTTAAGGGAATGTAACAAGGTAAAGTTCACAATGTTCAACAACAAAAAAAACCCACAAATTACTACGCATACAAAGAAACAAGAAAAATCAATCAAAACCAGGTAAAAACTTAATAAAAACTAGTGCAGAAATGAGAAAGATAGTGGAAATAGCAAAAAAGACATTAAATGAGCTATCTAAGAATGACTCATTTGTTCAACCAGGCAGAGGAAAATGAGTACAATGAAGAGATAAATTAAATATGTAAAACATGTATGAAATATATGAAAGACAAAAATAGAACATCTTTAGATAAAAAGTGTACAATATTTGAAATGAAAAACACTGGATTCTTTAATAATATGAGATGCTACAAAAAAGAAGATAAATTTTCAGACATAGCAATGCAAACTATCAAAAATGAAAGACAAAAGTTAATGGTAAAAAATGAGCAGAGCATTAATCTTCTGTAGTAAAAAAATTAAGCATGTTTCATACTTGTATTTTAAGTTCCCGAAGGTGGAACAATAAAGGTACAAAGATATTTTAAGTGATAATAATTATTTTTTTTCCAAATTTGATGAAAACTATAACTACACAGATCCAAAAACTCAACAAATAAAGCATAATAATTATGAATAAAACCATTACAAAACACATTATAATCAAATTGCTAAAAACCAATTATAAGGTAATAAAATATTAAAAGCAAACAGAGAAAAAAGGACACCTACTTTTAGAGGAAAATAATAAAAATTACTGCAGACTTTTTGCCAGAAACTATGCAATATAGAAGACAATAAAGGAATTTCTTTAAAAATTCAATGAAAAAACAAAACAAGTGTTAATCAAGAATTCATAGACCAGTAAAAATTATAATTAAAAAAAAGAAAAATAAAATCTTTGCAGGACGACAAACTGATTTTATCACATGCACATGTGCACTATAAGAAAGTTATGACAATTCTTTGGAGAAGAATATGGTACCAAAAGGAAATTTTAATTTACAGAAAAATGAAGAGCACCGAAAATGGTAAATACGTTACTAAAAAAAAAAAAATCTCATTTTTATTTTATAATTTTGTTAAAAAATAAAAAAACTATTAAAAGCAAAAATGATAATATATTGTAGTTTTTATAACATTTGTTAACAATATAGATAAATCTCAAAAGAAATATGCTATATTACAGAGCCAGAAACAACAGACTACATATTGTATGATTCCATTTATATTAAATATTAGAAAATGCAAAGCAAGAGTGAAGAAAACAGATCAATGATGCCCAGGGGTAGACATTGGACAGAGGATTGACTGTAAAGAAATGTAGGGAGAATTTTAGGATGATGGAAATATTTTTTGTCACAATTTTAGTGGTGGTTAACCAATACTCACAGATTGAACTGTACATTTACAACTAGTGAATATCATTGTATTTAAAGTATACCTATTTAAAGTTGATTTTAAAAGAAAAGAAAAACAAGATAATCAAATAAGAATCATAAGTCAAATATAAGTTTTACATTTAAAAAATATTTGACAACTTTTATTTTGATTCATAATATTTTTGATTGGTGTCTGGTTTGGAGACTGATTTGACTATTCTCCAGTCAAACTGTTCCATAGATTTGTTGATGTGGACATTACTATTCAGATGGTCTTATTGTACATGTGGGGTTGGTAAGCTATGAGTAGACTATACAGAAATAAAGAATATAATTGTAAAAAATATGATAGAGGGCACCAAAGCTAAAATAGAAACTTGATTTCGGTCTCTGCTTTTACCCCAGTTTCATACAGTTTCTATGGGAAGTAACAATCTTTATAGAGACTGTAATGGCAATATATCCTTAATTTTTTATGCTCCAGATCTTCTACTTCACCTTACCCACAAAAGTTTTAACTATCTGACTTATTAATATTTCCCCAGAATTGTGATAGGGAACCATATACAGTGAATTCAATCCTCATTCAACTAAGAATTTTATTATGTTTCAAAAATAACTCATTATCATTGTTTGATTCAGTAAAAAGACATTTAACTGGCTATTTTTCATTAAGCAGATAAAAATACAGATATTGTCAGAATTGTGCTCACTCCTATATGTCATGAGATGAAGAAAAGCTTAATGCAATTTCAGGCAGAAGACCTTAAATGAAATAAAAAATTGCATAAGTGATTATTTTAAATTATATCTAGTTGCATTTCTAAACATATTTACAAAATATTTCATTTATTATTCAATATTACAAATAAATATTTTATTTTATTTTTTCAAAATCATCCATCAATTCAAAGGTTAATTCAGATAGAAAATCTACATTAAAATAATCATGTGAAAACTTACCAAAATATTTTAATATTAGTGAAAATTTTAAAATTGCAATATCTAAATTATATAGTACTTACTTTAAAATCTAACTTCACTATGGAAAACAGTCCAGAGGTTTCTCAAATGATTTAAAATGGATATGCTTTTTGACCTAGCAATTGCACTTCTGGGTATTTATCCAAAGAAAACCAGAACAATAATTCGTAAAGATCTATGCACCCCTAGGTTCATGGCAGCAGAATTTACAATAGCCAAGATATGGAAGCAACCTAAATGCCCAACTACGGATGATTGCATAAAAAAGTTATGGTTCATATAGACAATGGAATATCATTCAGCCATTAAAAAAATAAAATTCTACTATTTGCAATGACACGAATGGACCTAGAGGTTATTATGCGGAATGAAATAAGTCAGACAGAGAAAGATAAATACCATATGATTTAAATGTGGCATCTAAGAAACAAAAAGAACAAACTAATCAAAAACAGACTCACAAATATAGAGGACAATCTGGTGACAGCCAAAGGGGAGGGGGTCGAAGGGCTGGGAGAATGGGATGAAGGAGGAAAGAAGTACAAATTAGTAGTTGATAGATGGTCACCAGGATGAGGAGCATGATATAGAGACTGCAATTACATTAATGTAATGGCTAGGTGGAGAGCCAGAGGAGAGAAAGAGTAGTTAGGGGGATTGTTTTAGAAACTGTATAAATGTCTAACCTATGCACTGTATATTTGAAACTAACAAAATAAGTAAATAAAATCTAACTTCATTATTTCTCAGAGAAAACAAATGAAAAAATAGCTAACCTAAACTATTCTATACATTTCCTTGCCAAACTATTATTTATAGATGTAAAAGTTTTCACTAATATTTTCATGCAAAAATTTTTTTGGCTTAAATATTCTCATAATTGCAGGAATTTAAAAATATAATTTGCAGTAGAACAGAATAAGTTTCTTTCTAAAAATATTTCAGTAAGTATCATCTGTTGTGAATGTCATATTGTTATTTAACAACTTTAGATACGTATGCATATTTATCTTCATTTAATTTTACATACATTTGTTGTAATAGAAGCAATAATAATACAATATTGTACTGAACACAGTCAATATCCCAAAATTATTCCATAACTAACATGTAATTGATTTTTTGAATATTGACCTAATCTGCAAGGATTTTCAAGGAGAAATGACAGCACTCTAAATTAGCCTAATATAGACGTTGACAGATCTTAGTTTTTGCCATAGGACAGTTTAGTATTAGGTTTAGCTAAAAAGCAATTACATAACTTGATCCTGCATTTTATAGAAATATCGTATCTTTCAAATAGTAGTAAAACAGCAAAAATGTAAGTGTTGAGTGACACCTGTTACCACCTCCAGAGAAGGTGTCCCACCACATGGAGTATAGCAAGTAACATAACAATGTCTGTTATCAGGAGCAGTGGTCCCAGCATGTCAACCTATTTCATGATTTCCAAGTATTGGAATCACCAGGAAAGACATAACTCACACAGGCATTGGGTGGAACAATGCTTTTCTCACTTAAAGAGAAGATAGAGCAAAATCAGCCTCGATATGGGTATTGGTTCCCCACAGCCAGCAGTTCTTACTCCCTAACCATGAAGTAGAGAGATGGCCTGCACACAACCATCTTACCTTATAGACAAAGGGCTCTATTCCCTCCTCACTGGGAACAAATATAACAGTAGGGTTGACCAGGTGTCACACGAGAGACATGCTTAACCTGAACAGAGAAGTACACATAAAGTCTGGAATGGTGGAAGGTTTTTCCAAACAAAGTAATATGCCCATCCCAGTCTGTAAGGGCTCTTTATCTTTTTGTAAGGAAAATTTCTGGGCCCAAGGCACATTCTTATGTGAATGTACAGGAGTAAAAGCCTATATACATGTGACTGCCTTTTGTAACAGTAGGTTTGACAAAACAGTGGAATAGGGGTCAGCAAACTATTGCTGTGACCCTCAGCCAGCTTTTGTAAATAAACATTTATTGGAACACAATGATACCTATTAATTTCTATATTATCTATGACTGCTTTCATGGTACAATGTAGAGTTATGCAGTTGCAACAGAGACCATCTGGCCCTTTACAGAAAAGGTTTGCTGACTTCTGTAGTAGAACACCACCAACTATGTAAGAATGATTTGTGCACATAGTTTTGCTGATTAGAGATCAAAACAGTTAATGTACCCTTGCCCCCAAATCTTCTTTTTATGTAAAGGATATTACAAGAAAATAACCAAAAGTATAAGAAACAGAATGAAATTATTGATTCACCAAGAAATAAAGTAACTACAGTATGTGTTTCATGGAGCTATTAAAAATCTAGCAGACTTATCTTTACTTTTTAATCTAAAGACAGGACACTAGGCTAGTTGGCCTCTGAAAGTTCCTTCTAGTCTTGAGTCAGTGATCCTCAGCATGGACAAGGAATTTTGGTCTTAGTCCAGTCAAATATGTTTCTGCTAACTCCAGAAAACACTTTTAAATGTTTGATGACTGATATTCTTAAAAGTAAACATGGTGTCTTTTCTTCTGGAAGATGCTATTGTTCAAATAATGATACTTCCTTTGACATTGACCATGGAGAATAGAGTAGAATGTCAGACTCAGATGAGAGATTATATTCTAGTGAAAAATTGGGTCAAGAATCCCCTGACACCACAACAGCATTTAACAGGCCAAACTTACCTACCATTCCATTGTATTCTAAAGGACAGGAGTAGAATCAATAAAGCAATCACTAAACAGGATTCTATTTTTTTTTTCATACCAATGGTGAAAATGCTAGTTTTTATCTAATGGTAGCCCACTATCAAAATGAAAAACATCCCGAAGCCTAAGAAAAAAAATATATACAATATTATGAAAATATAAAAAAATGTTCTTCCCCAAACGCTTCCAGGATTATAATCTGCTTTTTCTCCTCATTTTTTATTCCTTTAGTGACATTCAAGTTGTGGAAATGTTTTTGAAAGCAATTATAGTTCTAAAGCAAGTTTTCCCAAACTCCCACAGCTTAACTTTTTGCCTTAAAATATCATGTTTTAAAAGGTGTTGGCATTCTGTTTCACCTAACATATAGCTGAGCTGAGTCTTGGAGAAAAAAAGTCTGATAATTTAAAAAGAAAAATGTGTGTGTGTGTGTGTGTGTGTGTGTGTGTGTGTGAGTGTGTTTAGGCAGCTGATTATTTTGCTTTAAATCATTGACTTATTTGAACAAACTAAAACATTATGCAGATTGCAGATTTCATTTTCACATCAAATAATTAAAAGATACTAAGTAAAATTTATTCTTTTGAAACTATTCATTCGAACAGGAAACCCAAGCCCCTTATATATACATCAGTTTTTGCTTTTCTAATTGTTAAATGCAGCCTTACGCTCACATTCATCTGCTTGTCTAAACATATATAAATGACACTTATAAGAATGGAAAATGCCAATCATCCTTTGAGAGATAATTGGATAAAGAAATGTGGTACATATATACAATGGAATGTTACTCAGCCATAAGAAAAGATGAAATACTACCATTTGTGATAACATGGATCTTGAGATTATCATGCTAAGCAAAATAAGTCAGACAGAAAAAGTTGAGAGACATGATTTCACTTATATGCGGAATATAAAACTGAAAGCAACAAACAAAAAAGACAAACAGAGACTCGTGGACATGGACAACAGTTTAGCAGTTACCAGAGGGAAGTGGGGACGGGGAGAGATAGATAAGGTAAAGGGGGTCAAATATTTGGTGAAAGAAGGAAATTTGACTTTGAGCGGGGAACACACGATATAGTATACATATAACATATTATCGAACTGTACACATATTGATAATGGGAGAGGCTATGCATGATTGAGTACAGGCTATATATGAGAAATCTATGTATCTCCCCCCTCAATTTTTCTGCAAACCTAAAACTGCTAAAAAAAATAGTCTGTTAAAATTTTTCTGAAAAAAACAATAAAGAATGGTCAACAATTTCCAAATTTGATGAAAACTACCCCCTCCAAATCCCACTGATTCCCAAGAAAGACATAGTGAAAATCATAAAAAGGCACATCTTAACCAAGTTGCTGAAAAGTAAAGGTATAAACAAAAATCTTTTAAAAACCATAGGAAAACACATAATACTTAAAGAGGAACAAAAAAAGGCTAAGAGCTGGTTTCTCATCAGAAACAATGCAAAATAAAATGCAATGTATTGACATCTTTAGAGTGTCAAAGAACAACAACAACACAAACCCCCATGAATCTAAAGTACTATATGAAAATCAAAAATGAAAGTAAAATGAAAAAAAATCATAAATACAAAATGAAAGAAATGTATAACCAACGAAGCTGTGCTCCAAGACATAGTAGAGAAAGTTCTTCAGGCTAAAGGAAAATTCTACCAAATGGAAATTCGGATGTTTATTATTGGAAGAGCACGTGTGCATGCGCACACACACATGCACACACACACACACACACATTTAAACATGTGCATAAGTTAAAAATATGTTTGATTACTTTTACGTTTTTTATAAAATAATTCACATTTTGAAAGTATAATACATATGAAGATATAAAAATATGGTAACAAAAGTGTAAATGACAGGAGTAGGGTAAATGGATATTTAGAGTATACTGTCCTAAGACTCTTATGCCACATATAAATAGTATAACGTTGTTTGGAAGTAGACTGTGATAAATTAAAGATAAATATTAATATTTTAGAACAACTACAACAAAAACAAAAATAAAAGAATAAAGCCAATAAGCTAATTGAAGAAATAAAATAGAATACTAAAAAATACTTGATCCAGCGGAAAACAGAAAAAGGGGAAAATGAAACAGACTAGACGAATAGAAAATAGCCAGATAGGAGAGAACTAAATGGCACTGAAAAGATAATTGATTAAATGTACATATATGGTATAAATATTCCCATCAAAGAGGAGAAATTGTCATACTGGATAAAGCAAAGCAATATGTCATATACAAAGATACACGTTAAATGTAAAGACACAGGTAAGTTAAAAGTAAAAGGATAAAAAACATTCTATGCAAATGCTTCATAAGAATACTGGAGTGACTTTTTAAATATTAGCAATTTAGACTTCAGGAAAGTAAAAGAGATCTTGCATATGGTTAAGGTGTCAACCATATAAAAACGCACGATAAGCATATACCTCATAATCAATCTTCAAAATCCATAAGGCAAAAACTGACAGAACTGAAAGAAGACATAAACAAATCCACAATTAGACTGACATCTTCAACACTACTTGATCATTAAACAATAGAATAAATAGAAAGAAAATTAGAAAGGATATAGGAAATTTGAAAAACACTATAAACCAAATTGAAGTAATTGACATTTAAAGATAACTCCACTGAACAATGGCAAAATGCACATCCTTTCAAGTGTATCTTGTCCATTAACCAAAATATGTCAAATACTTAATTGTTCTATAAGATGATTGCATTATAAAGAAGTGTTCTCTGACCAGAATGGAATCAAATTAGAAACAAATAAAACACATCTAAAAAAATCTTAAAAACTTTGAAATATAAATAACATGCTTTTAAATAGCTCATGGATCAAAAGGAGAATCATAAGGACAATTAGAAAATATTTTTAATTAAATGAAAATGAAGCATCACAAATAAATATTTGTAGGATTCAAGATAAGGCAGTGTACAAAGGTAACTTCATGGCTTTAAATGCTTATATGAGAAGTGGAGAGATCTCAAATTAAACTCTTAGCTTTCACTGTAAGAAACCAGGGGAAAAGAAGCAAATTAAAATCAAATGAGTAAAAGAAAGAGCAAGCAGAGTCAATGAAAGAAAAAACAATCATAAAAGCAGAAAAAAATAATGCAATCCAGAATCTGTTACTTAAAAAAATTAATAATATTGAAAAATATTTAGCTAAAATAATATTAAAAGAATAACTATACACAAATTACCAATATTAAGAATAATTACAGTCTTCAGAAATTTAAAGGACAAAAGGAAATATTACTAACAACTTATAAGAAATGAAAAAAAACCCTTGAAAGACACAAAATATCAACTGAAAAATATGCAGCTTCAGAAAATCTGAATTGCCTACGTCTGTTAAAGAAGATAAAGTTGTGATTAAATCAATATTTCAAAATGTAATGTCTAGACCAACATGGGTTCACCGGTGAATTTTATTTAAAAAAATTGAGGAATAACTAATATAAATCTCACATAAACTATTTTAGAAAATAGAGGTAGAGGAAACCCTTCCTAATTCAGTTTTTGAGGCCAGTTATTACTCTGATATCAAAATGATAACAAAGAAATTACAGGAAAAGACCATCAAAAACAATAATAATCATGAACATAGACAAAACACATAAGTTCTCAACCAAATTCTCAACGAAGTCGTCAAAAATATTATGTCTGAAATCTATAAAAATGATAATGCATAATGAGCAAATGGGATACCAGGAATTTATGATAGGCTTCGTATTTGAAAATCAAAAAATACCTTTTTCACACCGAAAAAAAAGGAATTCATATGATTACTTCATGAGATTCATAAAAAAATGACAATACGCAGCACTCATTAACAATGATCTCTCAGCAAACCAGGAATAAAAATATTCTCAAATTTTGAAGGACAACTAAAGAAAAACCACAGCTAACATTAAAATTAATTATGATAAATTGATCAACTAAACACTTTTCCTGAACAAAGTAAAGATTACTGCTCCGAGCACTTGCATTAAATAACCTACTGCAGGTTATAGCCAGCAAAATAAGAAAGGAAAATAAAATAAATATAGATTTAAAAGGAAGAATTAAACATTCTTCATTCACAGAAGACAATCATGTATGTAAAAATTTTCACTAAAGTTATTGGAACTAATAAGCGAGATTAGTAAGGTGACATGATACAAGGCCAATCTACATAAATCAATTGTATTTTACCAATGATCCAGAAACCATTAGAAAGAAAAAATGAAAATAAAAACAAACACTAACATTTGTTCATAAGAATGAACAAAATCAACTAGAGATTCCATACAAACTCAGTAAAAATCCCCAGAGGATTTTTATTCACGTTGGCAATCTAATTCTAAAGTTTATGTGGAAATGCAAAGAATATAAAATACCCAAAACTATTTTGAAAAAGAAAAATAAAAGTTCACACCCATCGGAAAGACTAAAATTAAAATGTCATCATGCCAGAAGTTGGCAAGGAGCAATGGTAACTGTCTATATCACTGACATGAAAATAAATTGATAACTTTTGAGAATGGCTGAGCAGTTTTTGATAAAATTAAATGTAAGTTTATTTTTAACTCAACAATTCCACTCCAAGTTATTTACACCAGAGATATAAAGATATATTTCCATACAGAACTTGTATATCCATATTTATAGAAGCTTTATTTGTAGGCGAAAGGTAGAAACACTTCAAATTCTAAGAGATGAATGAATAAATATATGATGGAATATTCTTTCAATGGAATCCTACTCAGCCAAAAACATGCATGAATTAAAACTATATTTGATAAACCTATTCATGTGAAACTCTAGAATGAACAGATTTAATCTATAATGACAAAAAAATTGACAAATGATTGCCTGTTTTCAAGAGTGTTGAACTTGAATTGACTTCAAAGGGGCACAAAGGGACATTTTTAGAAATGGAACTGTTCTGAATCTAAGGATATACAAAGATAAACTCATTGAATTAGATATTGATTGTCCAATTTATTGTAAGTAAATTATATCTGAAAATTTTAATTCAAAAAATAAAAAAAAAATGAATGAGTGATTTCAGATTGGAGGTTTTCTTAACACTGCCCCTCGTTCACTTCAGCCTGAGATTTTACTGACTTGTGCCCAGGGGACCTGGATTTAAATTTAGGTTCCACAATTAATTAGCTTTGTGACCTCAGGTAAGTTACTCACTTCTCTTAGCTTCTTCCTTGGTAAATGACAGAACTGTCCGAGAAAATTCCAAAGATCCACCAACCTCTGAATATTTGGAGTGAAAAAATATGTAATTAAAATCTTAATAGAGTCATTAAGATTTTCTCTTTAGTTTGTTTTACATTTGGTTCAATAAAGGACAAACAACTTACATTTATTAAAACATTTATATGACTGATAATTTCATATTGGAAGACCTTCCCAACCTGAATATTACCAGCTAGGACAGAGTGAAACCTAGAGAAAAGATACCAGGTATGATTTAGGGTTCTAGCAGCTCAAGCAAGGGAAGCAGATAGTACTTTCTGTCTTTGGAGTTATTCAGTAGAGATTGCAGAGACAAGTAAGAAGTTTACTTTCTCTTTCTGATTTTTAGTCACCAACATTAATCATTATCAGGTTAAAAATGTGATTATTAAATTACCCAATTCTTCTAAGAATGAAGAAAACTATTGAAAAGCTAAAAGGATTTCCTGGCTTGGTTCTGGCATTTGAAATGTGATCTATAAATGTGACCTCATATTCAATTCACTCTTGACTTTTCAACAATCATATTAAAAGCTACTCTTTAATTGAGGTATAATTGACATATTATATTAGTTTCAGATATATAACATAATGATTCTATATTAATATACATTGCAGAATGATCACCACAACAAGTCCAGTTAACACCCATCACAACACAGTTATAAATTTTTTTCTTGTGATAAGAACTTTTAAGATGTACTCTTAAAAACTTTCAAATATATAATAATACATTATTATTAACTAGAGGCACCATGATGTACATTATATCCCCATGAATTTTTATTTTATTATTGGAAGTTTGTGCCTTTCGACCCCTTCACTCATTTCTTCCATCATCCTACTCCTCGCCTCCGGCAATCACCAATCTGTTCTCTGTATCTCTGAGCTCATTTTTTGTTTTGTTTTGTTAGACTACACATATAAGTCTTTCTGACTTATTTCACTTTGCATAATGCCCTTAAGTTGTGTCCCTGTTGTTTATGGCAAGATTTCCTTCTTTTTATATGGCTGAATAACATTCTATTGTGTGTATGTATATTTATGTATATTTATACATACACTATATTCTTTATCCATTCGTTCATTGATGAACGCCTAGGTTGTTTCTCTATCTTGCTATTGTACACAATACTGCAATAAACATGGGGGTGCATATATCTTACGAAATTGGTGTTTTCATTTTCTTGAGATAAATACCCAGAAATAGAATTGCAGAATCATATAGTAATACTATTTTATTTCTTTTAGTTTCATATTTTTATTTTTATAGTTAACATACAATATTATATTAGTTTCAGATGTATAACATAGTGTTTAGACATTTATATAACTTAGGAAGTAATCACCCCAATAAATCCAGTACCCATTTACCACTATATGGTAGTTATTATGATACTATTGACTATATTCCCCATGTTATACTCTACATCCTCTTGATTATTTGGTAACTACCAATATACCTCTTGATCTCCTTCCTCTTCACTCACCCCTCTAATCCCAATCCAGCAATCATGAAAATGTTTTCTGTATCTATGAATGTTGTTTCTGTTGTTTATCCTGTTCTCTAGATTCCACATATAAGTGACATCATATGACCTTTGTTTTTCTCTGACTTACTCCACTCAGCACAATACCCTCTAGTTCCATCCATGTTGTTGCAGATGGTAAGATTTCATTCTTTTTTTTTTATGGCTGAGTAATATTCTATTCTATATATATATACAGAGAGAATATTCTATTCTATATATATATAATATTCTATTCTATATATATATATACACACACACACACAATAATAATATTATATATATACACACACATATATATATCTATTCATATAAGAGAGAGAGAGAGTATATATATATATATATAGTAGTAGGTAGGAAAAGTATACAATCTACATGTGCTAATACGCCGCAAATAATGCTGCAATGAACACATGGAATCACATGTCTCTCTGAAGTAATGTTTTGGATTTCTTTGGATAACTACACAGAAGTGGGATTACTGAGTTCTTTGTCTCTTGTTATAGACTTTGTTTTAAACAAAAAATATTTGTCTGATATTAGTAATATTAGCTTTCTCTTTATGTTCAGCCTCTGTGCATCTTTCAATCTTTAAGTCTCTTGTAGGCAGCATATGGAATTTTTTTTTAATCCATTCAGCCATCATGTGTCTTTTTATTGGAGCATTTAATCCACTTACATTTAAACTAATTGTTGATAGATATGTAGTTATTGCCATTTTAATAATTATATTTTTCTATATATTTTTTTCTTTTTAAAGACATCTCTTTGACATTTTTTGTAATACTTTTTGTCTGGGAAACTCTTTTTTGGTCCTTTGATTCTACAGGATAGCTTTGCTTGGTAGAGTAATCTTGGTTGTAGGTTCTTGCTTTTCATCACTTTTAGTATTTTGTGTGAATCACTTCTGGCCTTCAAAGTTTCTATTAATAAATCAGCTGACAGTCTTAAGGGAGCTCCCTTGTAAGTAACTAACTGCTTTTCTCTTGCTGCTTTTAAGATTCTCTCTTTATTGTTAACCTTTGGCATTTTATTTAGATTGTGTCTTGGTGTGGGCCTCTTCGTGTTCACATTTGAGACTCTGCTTTTTGGGCTTGTGTGTCTCTTTCCTTCACCAGATTAGGGAAGTTTTCCATTATTATTTCTTCAAATAGGTTTTCAATTTCTTGCTCTCTCTCTTCTCATTCTGTCATCCCTGTGATGTGAATGTTGTTATATTTGATGTTGCCCTAGAGGTCCCTTAAACTATGCTCATTTTTTTGAATTTTTTTCTTGTTGCTTTTATGACTTGGTGTTATCTGCTATCTTACTTTCCAAATCGCTAATTCAATTCTCTGTTTCATTTAATTTGATGTTGATTTCTTCTAATGTATTCTTCATTTCAGTTATTGTACTCTTCATTTCAAACTGGTTCTTTTTTTATGTTTTCCATCTCTTTGTTAAAGTTCTCACTGAATTCATCTACTATTCCCCTAAGTCCATTGAGCATCTTTATAACCAGTGTTTTGAACTTTGCATCTGGTAGATTGTTTGTCTCCATTTTGTTTAGTTCTTTTTCTAGAGCTTTGTTCAGTTCTTTCATTTAGGACTTGTTTCTTTGTCTCCTAGTTTTGACTGCCTCTCTGTGTTTATTTCTCTGTGTTAGGTAGAGCTGCTATGTCTCCCGGTCTTCGTAGAGTGGCCTTATATATTAGGTGTCTTGTAGGGCCCAGTAGAGCACACTCCATGGTGACCTGAGCCAGCCAGGTGCTCCAGGTGTGTCCCTTGTATGGATTGTGTGTGCTCTCCTATTGTCATTAAGCCTTGGTTGTGATTTGTACATCAAGGGAGGAAATGACCCTCAGGCTGATTGGCTGTGATGACTGGCCGTGACCAGTAGTGGAGCTATTATCTAGGTACTGACCTTATGAAGCAGGATTTGCTTTAGCAGGGGCTGGTGCCTCCCTTTGTGTGTGTGTGTGTGTGTGTCATTTGTAATAGCTCATTTAGAACCAGCTACTGGTGTGCCAACCCTGGGGTTTCTATGGAGGGCCCACAAAGAGATCTGCAAATGTCTCATTGTGCTGTACTTGGAGGCACCTGGGATAGGATAAACTGAAAATTGAGACCGGTTACCACTGGGCTTGGGGCTGCTCAGCAAATGTACAGGGTATGCCCAGGCCAGATGCTGCTTGTTTTGGCTTTGTGAATCTTTAAAAAGTTTTAGGAAAGTCTGCAGCATGAGCCAAGGTAGGCCATTTGTATGGAAAAACCACTGAAAGTCATTTTTTGGTCAACTGGCAAGTTGGATTAGGTGGGGTCTCAAGGAGTCACCACAGTGGGGCAAGTCGTGTTTCCCAGGTTGGTATAAATTCAGACTTGTTACCTATGCTGAGCCTGCAGCCACTCATAAAAATCTCATCTCACACTGAAGCCAGCCATTGCCTGCCTCAGGCCCACAGACCACCAAGATTTGTTCAATAAATACTGTAGTTAGGGCTGGGGCTAGTTGCCTGCCACAAAAAGTGTTTCCCAAAGTGCACAAGCAGAGACCTATTGATTTCTGCTGAAGGAGCCTCTTGCTGAGAGCACAGGGTTAGGCTAGTTGCCCAGTAACCACCCAAAATTGCTACTGGGAAAATTATGAGTTGGGTGGGACTGGATCTCAGGGAGTCATGAGGTGGAGCAAGCAGATCAAATCAGGCCAATGTAGATTCACTTTTGGCCCTGTTGGGGGAGGATTCAACAGAGGGAAGATGGTGCTCACTTTCAGGCTGCACAAGAGGAGAGCTCAGCAAAGGAACAATGGCAGCTATCCCTCCTGCTCTTGCCCTGAAGCCACACAACTCAGTCTTTCCCAATATGTCTTCTGGAACCTCCTGAGCTGCTGTCCCTTCACTGGAGCCTAGGGTGAGTGCCTGTGAGTGAGTGAATATATGCATGAACACTTTATGGGATATATGAATTTCCAACTGCCTTCCATCTCACCCAGACAGCCCAAATCTCCACCGATTTTCACAGTCAGATTTTTGGGGGACTTCTCTTCCTGGCACTGGAACTCTCGGCTGGGGATCCCTGATATGGGGCTGGGCCCCTCACTCCTCTGGGATGGGGGGCCTTCCACAGCAGAGATATCCTTCTCAATGCTCAACTACCACACGTAGGTGTAGGACCAGCCTATTTCACATTTCTGCCACTCCTACCAGTCTTGATGTAGTCTCCTCTTTATATCTCCAGTTATAGAAGTTCTGTTCAGCTAGTCTTCATATTGTTATCCAGGTTGACAGTTTTATAATTTAGTTGCAATTTTAATACAGTCATAGAAGAAGCCATGCACAGCATTTACCTGCCCTGCCATCTTTACTGGAAACTCTATGGTTCTCTGTTTTCCATTGTACATATAAATATCATTAGTATCTGCAGACTATACTACAGCAACTCTCCATTGTTAATTTAATCATTCATATAACTCCAAAATGTGTTTCAAGGAAGTATAATCTTTAAAATTCTTTTTAAAAAAAACCCTTAATATGCACCTAAATTCCAAATAAAGTTTTTAAACCAGTTTCATTCTTCTTATTATACTACTTTAGGTACAACATTATATTATTTGGGACATTTCTTACCTATGTTGAAAAGGAAAGTATTTGTGAATCACAACTAAATCTTCTAAAGTTTATTTTTTCAAAAGATGTTTGAGTTGCATTGCTTTTCGTTTACTGGCATATAAAAAAAACCTGCCATATTTGTCTTTTTATTTTTAGTAATCTGCAGTCAGAGCATTTCAGAGGGACCTCTTATAATACTTCAGCCCATTGTTGGGTCATATGAAAGCAGAAAAAGATGTGAAATCTATAAATTAAGTAAAAGAAAATATTTTAAAACATTTTACCTTTAGAAACCTACAATTATATTTTCTATGTTAAATTAACTAAAACTTTGAAGTTTAAATGGCAAACACCATATTTTTTCTTTATTTCAAATATAAATGTTTTAATTATATAAATTATTAATGGCATATAATAGAGTATAAGAAGCTATTTCGCAACTCACATAAGAATTCAGAGACAATGGATATTATTTTATACCAACAATAAAAGTAAATCAGTCAATGATCATGAATTTGGATATTTTCAACCCTTTAATGATAACTAACTCATATACATAATGTGCTTAGTATAATTTAAGAAGCATCTTAATTCTGAGAACAATAAAATACTTCCTAAGGCATAAAGTTACAAGATTCTGACATTATGCCTAAGGCTGAGAGAATAATATCAAATAGAGATAGCTTATATGAGCAATATTTTTTCATATTTTGTATAAAATTTTGGCTTTTAGTATGTGCGAGCATGATAAAGTTTTAATGTAAGCTTTACAATCGAATGTATCATCTCTAATTTTTATATCACAGCCTTTTTACACAGTGATTTACTGCTAATACATGTTGTTTTATGTATGTAACTACCAGTAAGCAGTAAAAATGCTGTTTCTATAGCTATGTTTCATATATTCGTGTGTGTATATACATATATATATATACACATGTATGTGTATATATATGTATGTATATGTATATGCATATATATGTGTATGCATATATACATACACACACACATACACACACACACACATACACCCATAGCCTCAGTCATGTGTTTATACACACAATATCACTACATAATGGTTGAGACTACCCATAGTTATATACTATCTGGATATAGATATATAAAAATTATAAGAATAACAGGTGCAACCATACAAATTGTAAGCTTTTTATAACCTAGGGCTAAAATTTTCCTGTCAGAAATATTGGTTGGTGAGTCTTCCTTTAGTTTACAGATAGTTACACATAATTGGGACACTGGATATCAATTCAAATTCTCCCTTGCCTAGCAGGCATTTCTGGCATAGAGGAAGTAAGTGCAAAAGCGAATGTCTATATCTGTCCAACCAAAAAGCTAGGTCACTGTCTGACTCAGGAGGCAGCTCATCTAACTTTATCTCTTGACTATTTCTCTTACGACAAGGAGTATGAGAATATTAGACTTTCTCTACCACACTGTCCTGGATTTGTTTCATCTATATTAATTTAGTGGGATGACTATTCATGGATCTTCAAAATCTGAGAGATGTTTTCTTGAGCAATCTTTTCCCTTCGCCCTAGCAACAATTTTAAGAATGTATTGCCATATATAACTAAGAGGTAAATAGTATTAAAGTTTTTTTAAACATCCCATGTTGTATAATTTCAGTCACCTGACAATCAAATTTCCAGAGAAAGATAATGGGACCTCACAACATCTCATGGTACCATGTCACCCCTGTGAATTGTAGCAGACACCAAAGCTTCATAAAGTATCACTTCTCTCAGCTCAGTATAGACTCACTAACATAGTCCTCCTTCTTATATTCAACAATTAATTTGTATTCTTTTGAATTACTTCAAGAATAATACTTCAAAAATAAAAGACAATAAAAGAATTCTACACTGTAACCAAGGGGAATTTATTACAAGTATGCAACATTAGAAAATCAATTATGTAATCCACCAAAGCAGTAGATTAAAGAAGAAAAATCATATGATCACATCAACTAACATAGAAAAAACATTTGACAAAATGTAACATCATTCAGGATAAAACTCTCAACTAACAAGGAAAACAGGGGAACTTAATTTGATAAGAATATCTACAAAATAACCTGCAAATATCATATTTAATGGTGAGAAATTAGACAAGTGCCCTTTAATAGTAGAGACAAGACAAGTATGTCCTTCCTTTCCAATTCTATTTAACATCATAGTGAAAGTCCTAGCTAGTGTAATAAGACAAAAAAAGGAAAAAAAGTTTACAGATTGAAAAAGAAGAAATAAGACTGTCTATTTACAGATGACAGAATTGACTATGGTGGAAACCTCAAAATCAATTTAAAAATTCTCCTAGAATTATTAACTGAGTATAATTAGGTCTCAGGTTACAAAGTCCATATACAAAAATACCAGGAAAAAACCTATAGAAATTTGGAATTTAAAAAAAAATTACCATTTACAATAGCAACCCCAAAATAAAATACGTAGGTATAATTCTAATAAAACATGTTCAAGACATAGATGTTATAAATTTAACAAAACAGGTACAAGACATATGCAGAAAGCTACAAAGCACTGATTAAAAATCAAAGAATATCCACATATATGGAGGCATATTCCATGTTTATGAGTTAGAACACTCACATAGTTAAGATGTCACAGCTTTTCAACTTGATCTATAGATTCAACGTAATCCCAATCAAAATCTCAGTAAGCTATTTTGTGGATGTTGAAGACTAATTTTTAAGTGTATATGGTAAGGCAAAGACCTAGAATAACTAACAAAACACCAAATAACTAATTGAAGGACACACATTCCCTGATTTCACTCACTATAAAGCTACAGTAACCAAAAAACATAGTATAGACAAAAGAATCAACATAAGGTTTAACTGAACAGAATAGAGAACCCAAAAATAGACCTACACAAATAGAATTAACTGATCTTTGACAAAGGAGCAAATTGATTTAATGAGGAAAGGACAGTTTCTTCCACAAATGGTGATGGAACAATTGGATGTACATAAGCAATAAACAAACAAACAAACAAACTTGGACAAGATTTTTTGCCTTTCACAAAATTAACTCAAAATACTTTATAGACCTAAAGGTAAAATTCAAAACTATAATACTTCTTGAAAAAAAATGCAAGAAAATACACCTGATATTGTGTTTAATGATGAGTTTTAAATAAAATACTGACAGCACAACTTGTGAAAGAAAAAAAATGGTAAGCTGAACTTTATTAAAATAAATATATTTGTACAATGCATATATAATAAAGGACTTTTGTCCTACATATACAAAACCCATTAACAATAAGAAAACAAATCATTTTATTTGAAAATGTACAAAAGGTCTAAACAGACACCTTACCAAAGAAAATATGTAGATGGCAAACAATCCTGTGGAAATATTTTTAACATTATTGTCTTTAGGGAATTGCAAATTAAAACAGGAGATTCTACAACACACCTATTAAAATGGCTAAAATCCTAAAACTCATAAAAGCAATTGTTGGCGAACAAGTAGAACAATAAGAATTCTCATTTATTATTGATAGGAATGCAAAATGCTACAGCCACTTTGGAAGACTGGTAGTTTCTTACAAAGATAAACATAATATTACCATACGATCCAACAGTCATGCTCCTAGATAGTTAATAATTAATTTAAAATAGATATGCACACAAAAATTACATGAAATATTTGTAGCAACTTGATGCATAATTGTCAAAACTAGAAGCAAATGAAATATCCTTCAATAGGTGAATGGATAAATCAACTGTGTCTAGCTGATGTAGTTGTTATACCTGGGAATATGGTTTAAAATTTCTGAAACCACTATATATATATGTATACTGGAATTAAACAGTCAAATGATTGGCACATGGTAGGAACTATGTTTCTTATTATTGGCCTGAAAGGTTACAGATAAGCAAAAAGAGGAGGATAAAAAAAATCCATGTAGTAATGGTTAGGAACATCAGTATGAACTCATCTTTAGCTTAATATATATACAGGTAGTTACATATAAAAATATTAATACATATGTGTATATATGTGTATACATAAGTATATATATGTACATTGTACATATACATATATATGTATATATATGTACATTATACATATATGTATATATATGTACATTATACATATATATGTATAATGTGTATGCACATGGATTGATATGCACACATATATCTTTGTCAACTGGGGCAGGAGGCATTAAGCAATAGCATCCCATTAGCAACTGTTATACCTAGCACTCAGATTTTGTTTTTTAGCATCATTCTCTAATAAAAGGAACCATGAGTTATCAGAGAAATGTCTAATTCTATTATGCAAGGTGAACCTATAGCACCTTGCAGTGCAAAAAAGTAAGGAAGTGCAAAGAAGGAAGGGAAGGAGGAAGGGAGAGAGAGAGGGAGAGAGAATGGAAGGCAGGATCTAATAAAGAAAACCAGAAAACCACAATGATGAAAGTATATCAAAAAGATACAAGAGCCAACTAAAAAAGCTCCCAGTAGCCAAAGCTGGAACAATTTGAGCAACAAAATAAGGTAGTATTGGATTATAATCTAAAGTATAAAATTAATACCCATGTGTCTGTATTGATATAAGTAAATAATGGAATAAATAAACAAACAAAAAAAATGAGAGTAGACAAACCTGTACAATGAATTCCAAATAATCTGTAGCTACTCTGCAATTAAGGTGGTAGAGCAGAGTGAGTGGCTTATAGTGACTTTCTTCCAAAGACAATATATAAAGAGAGGAAAAGAATAACATAAAACCTGGCAACCATTACTTCAGCCATGTGATTAAGGTCAAAATCAACAGTGAAGTCATGCTGATATGTATGGTTCCCCTTGATATGATGTACTAAGAACAGCACTTTACCTCTCTAGTCTTAAAAAAAAAAAAAAAAAGGAAGAAAATGTAACCTCAGTCTAATCATGAGAAAAACATCAGACAAATCCCAATTAAGGAACATTTTACAAAATATTTCACCAACAGTTTTCAAAACTGCCAAGGCCATCAAAAACAAGGAAATTCTAAGAAATTGTCACAACCTAAAAGAGCCTGAGGAGGTATGATGATTAAATGTGATATTGAACAGATACCATAATAGAAAAGTTATGGACATTAGTTAACAATAATCTATTAATATTATTTTATTAATTATGACAAATATATTATACCAATAAAAATGTTAATAATAGAGCAAATTGGGTGAGAGTACATGGGAACTCTGTATTATTTGAGTTCTAAGATAAAATTGTTCTGAGATAAAAAGTTTATTTAAAAAAATTTAAAAGACAAGTGCTTTAAAATACATAACATCTCTAATAATTATGCAGTGTTAATATATTCTAGGCACCAGAGTTATAGTAGCAAGAATGACTAAATCCATACTTTCACGGAGCTTACATTCTAGTGGAAAAGAGGCAAAACAAATAAATACATAATAAAATGTAATATTACACTATGAATCAATACAAATCATGATAAAAATATAGATGGACAGAGGAGTGCTTATATTTTTTTTTTACTTTTAAAGATAAATTTTTTTTTTCTTGTTTGAATTTTCACCCTAGTTGTACTAATCAACATATTCCAGAAGTGCAGGAATTTTTTTTAGAAAAGTAAATTTGTGTTACAGCATTAATTTCTGAACTCTGGAAGAGGACTCTAGCATCTGGATTTGGGAAAGATTGCCATTTATGAAAATAAATTTATCCTGATAGAGAAAATAGAATGATAATTAGAAATTTTATAAAATGAAAGAAGGATGGGGTTAGGGTGCTTAGTCAAACTATTAAAGGAAAATATTCTGTATTTGCCCTAAATTTCATATCCTTATAAAATTAACTTACATGTTATTGTGGACTATAATTTAACCAGGACAACTAAAAGAGAACAAGAAACAGGTATTTTGAAGTCAGACAGCCTCAAATCCAAATTTGAGTATTATAAATCCTGTACCACCCTGCGCCAGTCCTTCCACCTCTCTGGGTCTCAGTTTTCTCGTTTATAAAATGACAGAAAAATATAACCTTCCATAAAATTGTACCATACTTTTAAATAAGATAATTCCATAAAATTGTACCATACTTTTTAAACACCCTTTCATAGTGCTTTTCACAGAGTAAACACTCATTAATGGTAACTATTATTTTAACAGTTATGAATATTGTATTAAAGGTTTATATCAAAAAAGTTGGTTTAATATACAGCATGCTTAATTCTAAAAGTTTAAAAATAGATTTATTATTTTTGTCAAAGTAATGTAGGCACATTGGTTGAAAAGTCTAATAGGCCTATGAGATTTAACTAAAAACAGCTATCTGTCCCCTATCTCAACCACTTTATCCCGGAGTCAACCACTTTTAACACTTTCATTTCTTTTGGTGCTTATCTCTGTCTATTTCTAAATAATATATGCACAATGACACTTTCTGGTTAATAATTTTTAGACATCTTCCATTGATTTTTTTATTATAATAAATAAGGTCTTCACTCTGTTATTTTGCAATTTTGTTAAATCAATTATATGTTTAATGCATATTCAGTAATTTGCTATTATAACCATGAACATCTTCTTCACTAATGAATGAAGTATTTTGATTACATTCTTATTTTTGTGCTACAATTTTTTGTTTGTTTTTTAAATTGCTAATTTAAAAAAAAATTTATTTAGTAGTTTTTGAATCTCTTTTAGAGCTTAAATAACTCTATAAACTATCTCTCAATACAATGTTCCACATGTATAAATTTTTCATACAAGTTGTCAGTCCATGTTTTTTTCTGAAGCCCCCAATCTTCTAGTCCTCTGTAGACTGTTCTCTAGAACTATAACTCAGCTGTTAGACTTTTTTTACTGTCATCTTGGGAGGTCCCTTCACTTTTCTCCTGTGTTGGTTGCCTTGTTTCTGAGCTTCTATATCCATTTCTATTTTGGATTACTCCTTTTGTGGAACACATCCTCTAGTAGGTTCCTGAAAAAAGGACCATAAAAAGTTCATTTTTGTTTTGAGATTTACATGTATGAAATGCCTTTTTTTTTTTTTCGGTTATCACATTTAATTGATAGTTTCCTTGGGTATAGAATTACATATTGAAAATAAGTTTCATGTAAAGTTTTAAAAACAATGTTCCACGGCTTTCTAGCTTCCAAAGCTGTTGTTGAGAAGTCATTGTTCACATTCTCTTCTATTTAAAAAATTTTTTAAAAATACTTTTTATTCTAACTACATTTTAAAAATAATAGTTGAGTTCAAATCCTGGCTCTACCATGTTGGTATCTTGTGACCTTAGTTATTTAATTCCTCTGTGCCTCAATTTTTATGCCTGTATATTGGAGGTAATAATACTACCTACCTTGTAGAATTAGTCTCTGGATCAAATCACTTAATATATGTAAAGAATTTATAATAGAGCCTAAGAGCAAATGCTCTATAAGTATTTGCTGTTATCTTCATCATCTTTACCATTGCAATGGAAATCTATTTAAGGATTTTTAGCAGAAGAGTATTATAAACAAACAATCACTCTGGCTGATGTTTAGTAGGTGGTTTGGAAAGAGGACAAGATGGGGTGACTACTTCTAAATGAATCTGCTTTATGTGAGTGTTAGGAATCACAAGTGAAGTCTAAGTTTGGTTGGTACAGGAACATTTAAAAAAATCACTTGCTATTCTCTCAAATGAAAACTCTTAGCTACCCAATGGATAGACCACAAACATTTTAAGAGTTATAGAAAAGCTTTTTCATTTTCAATTGCACAAAACCTATGACAAAAAGAAATGCTTTATTATTTGATATTTCCAAAAGATTACAAGTCAATATAGGGGAAATTGGAAATTTGTCCAACTTCCTTACATGCATTTTTTTTATATATATATAATTACACTTGGGAAGATGGGGACAGAAATCTCCATATGGTTTCTACCACTTTGGCAACCAAAGGTTTAAATCCAGACCTAGCTCTAAAGACATTATGTGACCCCTGAAGATAAGAAATAGATACAATTTTTCATTTAGAGCATATCACACCCATGACTATGCATGTACCTTTTAAATCAGAAAGATATTTGCTAAGAATTGTAATTATTGAGCATTCACACGTTATTTGGTTTTCTATCTTCTCTTTAAAAATCTACTTTTACTTTATAGGCAATTATGGTCATGGCACTATAAAATCACATTATCTCCATCAAAACAATAACTTTCATCAGAGTCATTTTTGAGAGCAGAATTTATTTATAAAAATAAATACTATAGCCAGGTAACTTAGGAATAGAGTTTGAATTTGGCTATCTCTAAGAATTTTTTTTTTAATTTTCTGTTCCAAAAATGTTCCAAGATGTGACAAATAGCAATTTTGCTGTTCTGTAATTTTCTTTATTCACAAAATGTACATTTGTGTCTATTTCTGTTACTGATATTGAACCAGGCCAATACATCCAGTTTATTACTATGCCATCTAATTTAAATTATTTGTATAATACAGAGACCAATAATGAAGGGGTACACCATAGCTTGGAATACCTGGCAATGTAGTAGGTGTCAATAGAACAATCAATTGCTCCAGGGCTAATTCTTGCTATGCCTTCTCACAGAGAGTCAAGGCATAAGAAAGGTAATACTGAATTTGCAGCAAAAAGAAAGGTCATTTAAGTGGATTAGATGACATCTCCCTTTCATCCTCCTCAATCTTCACTTCTTAACACCCTCCCCCCACCCACACACATACACATATCATAAGAGACAAGGTTTGGCAATTATGATGAAAACAAGAATTAAACTTTAAATGAAGCTATTAGTTGGACTGAAGAGGACCAGGATCCACACTACCTAGTCTTCAGAGATAACACATCAAAAGGCTACCCAGCAAAGGCAATGCAGTTCCCTTGACCACCTCATCTCTGTGTGGTCTTTTGCCAATCAATGGCTAACTCCTTCTTCGACCTAGAAAATTGAGTTCTATAGAGGTAGCTAATGCAGCACTTTCCATGAATAATCTTTCAGAAAGGTCAGTGCTAGATAGCAATGAGTACTCCCTGACCTTCCCTTCAGTTGAATTCAAATTTTACTTGGTTCAGAGTATGTAATTATAACTTTAGTTCTTCTATTTACATAGTATCTTTATAAATAATCACAGAAGTCAGGATTCAACCTTAACAGTCTGACCCCATTTCTTCCTATACACATAAGTTGGGATAAGTTTTAAATTATGTTTATGGGATAGACAAGAAGTGCCCAGAATAGATGCTAGATTTAGTTCAGGAGCAGAGCCCAAGAGAGCCGTGGTTGCACAGGCACTAGCAGTTGCTAGAGTGAGAGGAGGCCTGGTAGTCCTGGGGTGGGACCAGAGCAGCAGGAAAAATTAGGTCTACAGCAGCAACTACCTACAAACCTATGAAGAAGTTTTTTCAGTGTTTTAACAACAGATATAGCCATAGTGATAACACAAAGTAAATATCAGCCATGCAATATGTGCATCCAAAATGAATTTATCAACACGTATACTAGTAACAATCTATGAACAAATGGAAGCAGAAGCCATATACAAGCAATTTCTTTTCATTTCACTGCCTATATCTTTTTGGCCTTAAGCATATTTACCCTTGTTTATGTTCAGTGTTGAAGTCATTGCCATCTTAAGAAGTTGACTGATTGAATATGAAACACAAGAAGAGTATATCAGGCTCTGAAAAGTCCTATCATTAAAAGAAATGCATAGCTGGAGAATGTAGTACATGAACCCTGTTTGGAAAATTCTAAAATCTCAAAATATCTGAACTTTGATAAAATCACAAAGGAATCAAAGACTTGCTCAGGTATGACTCAGACTAACACAAAAGACATTTAGCTTTGTAAGAGAGTTTCACGTTTGAAGAATATTCTCTTCCTGCTGCCAGTAAATGGAGAAAAAGGTACATTCATTTACTGAGAACAGACTATGCCCCCAAATAGCAAATCAGGTTTTATATAAGTCACTTTTCAAGTTAGCTAAGATTTTGTCAATTATTTAATGGGTTTACCTTAGAAATAAATTTGATGCTGTTACTTTTCTGGTGGAGCCAGCAATAAAGAAATGCATGCTGAGAGAAGGAAAAGAGAAACAGTAAAATTGAGCTAATAGAAATCTATCATTTGCTGTTGCATTGAACAATTACTTTTTTTAGATCTCTTTGAAGTGTAAAGTTTTTGCATTAAAAAAAAATTATTACCAGGAGATTATAGAAAAAAAAGTCTGTGTAATGTCTGGGCATTTCTTGTTTTAAATTATACAAGTGATCTGTTGCCTATCTTTATTAAAATGGTTTCTGTTCCAAAGAGCCTTAATCTGCAGAGTTCATGACATAAACTTAAACAATTGAGAATATTTTCAGATCAGCAATGCAAAAAAAGCGTGCCTGTTGCTGCTAGACATATGACAGTTTTGTCCATTCCATAGAGAAAGGCAGTGTGTGTTGTGGACAGCTATGGGTACTGGGCGAAATGCCTCACTCAAAGACTTTGTTATTATATGACTAAGACTTAGTAATTCTCACCCAATTACCTTCATAATGTTTCTTCCTTTTCTTAAAATGTTTGAAAACTGCTTCAGAGATTCTAATAAGTTCAAATGAGTATTAAAAAGGAGAGAGAAGGAGAAATGTCTCTTGAGGAAAAAATCCTATGAACTAGATTTTATGATGGGAGTTCCAGTGGTACTAGAATCTAGAATAACACGTGATGACCAGATCTATTTTATATGCAAGGAAGTTAAATGAGTTTGCTAAGTGGTATGAAGCTAAGTACACCCGCATAGTTTCTAAGTCTAACAGTTCTTCAGTGTACATTAAGCCTTTCCAGATTTATCCTCAGAGGTTGGCTGTTTGCCAGAATTCAGACTCTCTTCTGTTGTGCAGTGGGCTGAGTATTCCCAGGTGCCGGCAGAGTTTTATGCCTAGTCCTTATTTACAGTTTTTTCTAAGGATTGCTTTGAAGTGTGAACAATCAAGTTTCAGCAAGCTTCAGTCTTTTCCACATGAGCCCCTTATTTCTCTTTATATTCAGCTCTGAAGCCTTCTGAAAACGCAAGTATTTATCTACAACCATTAAAATGTAGTTTGAAAGATAAATTCCTTTACAAATACTTTAAAAATAATTTTCTTCTTTTTTTTGCGTAAGATAAAAGCATGAACAGCCAATATCATTCTTTTTCTACTACTTCTCTGAGAAAAGAGTAGTAGATTAGCGAGTCGCTTAATTAGTAAAATTCACAAAACATCCTCTGGCTTGATGACACCCATACAAGATGGGACTTGCAAACATCTTGAGCGTAATTTGCATTGTATATTATTTGGAATTCCTAACAAAGCTTCTAATGCTGATATAATTAACTTTGAACACTAAATGTCACCTTTTTGGAAAAAGAGAATGTTTGTCACAGCATGTGTACAAACCATGTCTCAAATCCATCTTTTTAATAATTCTGTCATTTTCATAAATTCAAAAACTAAATGCAGATATTATGTGTTTTTAAGCTTTATATTCCTTAGGATAAAAAGCTCTGACTAGAATTATGTGTAGGGAGACAAAAGAGCAGCTCATCTCCCCAGTGCACCTTCTAAATTCCTTCAGAGGTGACCCTCTGCAGTCAGCAAGGGTACGGCCAGTGTGGACTTCTATTCAGGAAGCTAAGTGGAAAGAGACAAACGGCCCTCAGCTCTCTGGAGAAAAAAGGAAACTAGGGGCTCTATATTATTTCAAATATAGGATAAACTTGGTATTCCCATCTAAAAGATGCTTTGCACTGCACATACTTTTTTCTTTTCAACCTGACTTTTTACACGTGTTTGCCAAATCACACTCAAATTGTGAGAATAATGTTCAAAAATAGGTTTGGGGAAAATAAGGGTGTTATACAGAAGCCGGGTAACCCCATTAAAAGGCTGTATATCTGTGTTATGCTATTCTGACTTGCAGCTCTAACTAACTTTGATTTATGGTGCCAACAGGGCACAGTATAGATGACTTCTTTTCGTTTTAGAACTTTTAATCTTTATTTTTTAAATGTCACAATTTTAAATGATTTTTTTTTCAGAGTTAGCCCCAGATAAATGATGCCCGAGAGGACCATGGTGGTGATTATGAGCCCACTTACACTTGTGGTTGATGGCACATTAAGCAATAATGCTAATAATGTGCAGTGATCAGTATCTATACCATTTTCAGCCTGACCCCAAGATGAGGTTAATGCAGAAGATAAATAGGAGGGAAGAACATGCTTTGTGTTTGTTTTTTTTTTCTTCCTTCAATTGGGCTCTTATATAAATAACAGATAAACATCCTCCTGTTCACACCACATCAGAGTGGAGGAAAAGGCTGCGAACTTTAAGCCACTGACAGCTTAAAATTGCTGTTGTCAAATCAGTTTTTCACAGCAGACTGACCTGTTTGCAAACCATTTTCAATAGCAGGGAATGGGACTGAGCTTGGAATACACAAATAATTTCCAAATGACATTTCAGATGTAAAAATTCAGTCTGCTAGCATTTTCCTCCCGTGCCCCGCCCCACCCCACATCCACACACATGCACACATGTTCCATCAGCTTCTACTGACACTTCTTCATTACTACAAAAAAATTCAAGCGGTCTTGGTGGTTATTACAAAGCATTATTCTTGTTTTATACCCAAGCCGTCTCTCACACCTCTACAAATGGTTCTCAAAATTTTATGTCCCAGTAAGAGATGAGATTTGAGTTTTTAAAGATATGGAGACAATGACTTCTAAGTTCATCTCTTTGAACTGCTCATTAGCACTCGCCAAGTGTATCCCCATTATTGGGAGCTGAAACACTAAGCGACCTTTTTGGGTGAATCATCACAAAGCCACGTGGGTGCATTTTATAGGAAGAAATGTGGACTCAGTTATGTGGTGTGAGAAGATTGTCAGGAGTATGTACCTTTTTATTTTCTTAACCTAAACACAACCTCTGTAGATGTTTTTGAATGTTCAAGTTGCACCTTCCCCTTCAAATGATAAAAGAATTCACTGTGAAATTTGCTTTATAAACTTTTGTGAAGGTCCTGTCGTTCTCATATAATATTGCAGGAGTATATACAGGGAACACATTCAACCGATTCCCTTGATGCCTTAACGATCGAATGCAGGAAGAAAATAGTGTATGAGTTTCATTCTTATTTCTTCCTCAATTCTCTTTTCTATACAATTTGATCTTGTTTTATATTGACACCACACTTTTCAGTAAAAATAAAAACACCAGTTTATTTTTATTACAAAATGTAGTATCATAACATCCAGCAAAAGTAGGGCCTATAAAAATTTGCCACTGGAAACATAGAGAATCTTATTAAATGACAGTATTACATTGTGAAGTTCAACAGGCAAATAGGAATGCTGTTTTTTCAATTAAACATCCAAACCTAATGGTTTGGGGATGAGCACTTTTCTGATGATGTGTGTTTATTTACTTCCAAGATACAAGATGCCAGATCAGAATCATATGAAATATAAAGAAAATAATAATGTGAGAAGTTATATTTCCATTATAAGCCTCTTTTCCCCTCTAGGATGTATTAATATCTAGTGAAAATCAGAATAAACCTAAAAGTTAGCACATAGCTTAGCAACTACATTTATTGAAAATAAATTTTGCAGAAAAGTCCTCTTGGCTATTTTTAAACAATAGCATTTCATTTATGCAAGAAAGTACATTTTTGCTTATTTTATTTTTTAAAAGTTCTGGCCTTGAATGACTTAACTACAGTTTCATTTTCAACCATCAGCTCATGATGTTGACTGGTGCCTTTAGGCATTTCAGGGATAAAAATAAAATGACCAGGTTATTGTGTTTGGAAAAGTAGCTCCTGCATATGTGCTGGGTTTTTTTCAATAAATATTTTATTACTCTTTTTAAAACATGGCTTATCTTTTAGCACATATGTGAAGCAGCTGAATCTAAACCAAACGGATGTCCTAGAGCTGCGATTCCATCATTCAGGACCAAATTTCACCTCTGAAGTAACTTGAACACAAGGATATGAATGACGATCCTCTTAATATCAGGAATTATTACCAGACATTTCTTTTTTAAAAAACACATTTTAAATTATTGTATACTGTGTATACTATATTTCAAGGAGAAGGCTGAAATACTTCTGTTTTGTTGGCTGGGATATATCTATCAGTTTCCCTTCTATTAAGCCATGTTTCCAAGTTATTTGAATTAGTCCAACCACATGCCAGAAAAGAGTATTCATCATCCTTGCCTCTCTAGACTTAGCCAACCTAGGAGTATAGTGGGCATCTACAGTAGAAGAAAGAAAAAAAATAATTATCAAAGCTCCAATGATAACCAAATGCACCTCTTGAAAATATCAAAGAAAAATTACATCTGACAGAATTAGACAAGGAAGACTTTATTCAAGGTTTTTGCAATAGTACTCAATTTTATTGAAATAGAGGAGAGATTGAGCTCAACATCACTGTGGAGAAAAAGGCTGAAGAATTTTTAAGCACCATGATGGTGTAGTAGAATAGTGGTGGAGGAATTTATGGGGAGGTTAGTCACTGTAATTAGGCCATCTGTGTTTGCTGATTGGTACTTATGTAGTTAGGTACCTACCCTCCCACAGAGACTGGGAGAGAGGATCCCTACTTTTATTGATTACATTTCAAAGGAAACGGATGGCTCTAGGTCCTTGAGAAAGGCATTCCTAGGTAAAACTGGAAAGAAGTTGGGAAAAGAATTATATCTCAAAGCAGCAGAGAACATATTTGCAATTACAACTTTTCTAAAGTAAATACTCTAAAAAAAGAGGCATATAGTCAGAAAAAAAAAAAACCTGTTTAAAGTTCAGTTGAGGAAAACATTAAGGCTCTCTTGGTCAAAAGCCATTGATCTTGAGGGAAGAAAACCAAGGGCCTAAGAACCAATTTTAAAGTATTTTAACTCGAAGTTTCCATACATTTGAGTTCCTGGATTCCCCCAAACTGACAATTTCTCTTACTTTCTGTAGCTGGCTTAGAGTTACAATACAGTGAGCTCCTTGGGTTTTCATTTGTTTCTGCCATACCACTTGTGTGTTTCAAATGGAAATTTCTGCTCCTATTCCTGCAATCCCATCCTGGATGGTACTAACCTCACCTGTGCTGGTAAGTATAAATGATGCTTATAACTATTTGAATTATTCTTCTTCAAAGACAATCGGGCTCTTTTGGTTTGGATCCTTTATCTCAGAACTGTGACATAAAGTCCCCATATTCGGCATTAAACAATACTTGACTCAGGAGACTTAAAACGATTTCTCTCTCATTAGGAGACCCTTAGAACTGATATCCTTAAAAATCCATTAAGCAGCCTTCCATGCTACCACCTCCACATCTGCTGCCTCCATTTCCTTTTTTAAATTTATTTTTTATTAAAGTATAGTTGACATATAATATTTTATTAGTTTTGGGTATATAACACAGTGATTTGACATTTATATACTTTACAATGTAATCAAAGCAGTAAGTCTAGTAACTAATTGTCCCCATACAAAGTTATTAAAATATTATTGATTATATTCCCTATGCTGTACATTATATCCCCATGACTTATTTATTTTTACAACTGGAAGCTTGTTTTCATCCTCCTTCACTTGTTTCGCCTGTTCAACCTCCTCTTTCCCCTCTGGTAGCCATCAATTCTTTCTCTATATCTATGAGTCTGTTTCTATTTTGTTTTGTTTATTCACTTGTTTTGTTTCTTTAGATTCCACATATATAAAAAATCATATGATATTTGTCTCTGTCTTATTTTACTTAGCATAATACCTTGTCCATCCATGTTGTCACAAATGGCAAGAATTCATTCTTTTTATGACTATATTTAATATTTCATTGTATTTATGTCTTCTTTATTTATTTGTCTATTGATGGACACTGGGCTGCTTCCACATCTTGGCTATTGTGAATAATGCTGCAATAGATATAGGGGTTCATATATCTTTTTGAATTACTGATTTAAATTTCTTTGGATAAATATCTAAAAGTAGAAGTGCTGAGTCATATGGTAGTTCTAATTTTTAATTATATGAGGAAGCTCCATACTGTTCCATAGTGGCTGAACCATTTCCAATCCTATCAACAATGCATGAAGGTTCCCTTTTCTCCACATCCTTGCCGACATTTGCTGTTGATTGACTTTTTGATAATAGCCATTCTGATAGGTGTGAGGTGATATCTTGTTGTGGTTTTGATTTGCATTTCCTTGATAATTAGAGATGTTGAGCATCTTTTCATATGTCTGTTGGCTATCTATGTCTTCTTTGGAGCAATGTCTATTCAGGTTCTCTGCATATTTTTAAATTGAATTTTTTATTTTTTTGAGGTTGTGTTGTATGAGTTCTTTACATATTAGAATGAATAAATTAACTTATCAAAGTTGCAAGATACAAAATTGATACACAGAAATCTGTTGCATTTGTATACAATAGTATGAACCATCAAAAAGAGAAGTTAAGAAAACACACCATATAGAATTGCATCAAAAAGAATAAAATACAAAAGAATAAATTTAACTAAGAAGGCAAAAAAACCTGTACTCTGAAAACTATAAAATATTGATGAAAGATATTGAAAATGACACAAATGAATGGAGAGATATACCATGCTCATGAATTAGAAGGATTACTATCATTAAAATGTTCATATTACCCAAAGTAATCTACAGATTCAATGCAATTCCTATCAAAATAGTAATGGCTTTTTTCATAGAACTAGAATAAATAATATTGAAATTTATTTATAACCACAAAACTCTCTGGATAGCCAAAGTAATCTTGAGAAAGAAGAAAGTTGGAGGTAGCACACTCCCTGATTATATACTATACTACAAAATTATACTAATCAAAACAGTATGGTACTGGCATGGAAGCAGATACATAGGTCAATGGAACAGAATTGAGAGCCTAAAAATAAACCGACATTTATATGGTCAATTAATCTACAACAAGAAGCAAGAATATACAATGGGGAAATGACAGACTCTTCAAAAAATAGTGTTAGGAAAACTGGTTAGATACAAGCAAAAATTTAAACTGGACCACTGTCTTATACTATGTACAAAAATAAATTCATAATGGGGGAGTCTGGCCGAGATGCCATAGAAGATAGATGCTGTGCTGGCCTCCTTTCATGACCACACCAAAATTCCAACAAAACTACAGAACAACCATCATAAGAGTTACCTGAGGTCTGTCTGAACAAAAGTTTAACTGGAGACACACATAAAAGGTCACCTCGAGACTGGTAAGAGGGATGAAGATGCGAACCAACTTGGTCCCACAACCGCATGTGGCAGTTGAGAATGGAGAAGGGTATCTTGGCTGCAGAGGCCTCTCCGGAGGAGCGAGGGTACACAGCTCCATACTGGGCTCCCCAGCCCAGGGTTTCAATGCTGGAAAGAGGTCTCCACAACCTCTGGCTGTGAAAACCAGTGGAGATTGGGCTGAGTGACAGAGGGCTGTGAGAGTCACAGAAGTTCCTCTTAAAGGATCTGCATGAGAACTTACTCGAAGAGTGCCAGGGACACATGGGGAAAAAGTGAATTGTCTAGCTTCAAGGTGAGGGCTGGAGGGGCAGCATTCTCCCAGACAGAAGTGCTGGCAGTATTCATTAATCCTTTATTGAGCCCTTACCCCTCCCAGCTGCCATAAAAAGTCTCCATCAACCTGGTTGACACAGGTTGCTCCATTCTGGTGATTCCCTGAGACCCCCCACCTCTCTCAACATGGGGGGTCACCTAAATTGCATCTTGTGATTTATTCCATACAAATGGCTTGTCTTGGCTCATGCTGTGGACTTTCCTAAAATCTCTCAAGGGCTCACGAACCCCAGAGAAACAGCATCTGGTCTCAGTGTGCCCCATACCTCTTGCTGAGCAGCTCTAAGCCTGGTACACGTGGCAGCCACCCTCGGTTCCTGGCTTGGCCTCTCAAGGCACCTCTCAGCCCAGTACAGGTGGCAACCATCTGAAGATTGCTTGGTGACTCTTACCAAGTGTCTCTGGAAGTACACAGGCTGCGGCTAAACTTAGCCTGTAACTGGGCCCCTCCCAGGAGGCTCTTGGGTCAGCACACTCAGTGGCCTGCTTTGACCAGTGCCAGACTCAAAGCATCACTCAGGGCAGGATCTAAGGAGGGCACAGCCGAAGGGCAGACTGAATCAGCACCAGAGTCCTGTAAAAGTGAATCCTGCTCCACAGAATCATCCCCTCATTGGCCACTCCTCACAATCACCTGAGGGTCAATCCCTCCCATCTACATGAAAACAGCAACCAAGGCTCAACTATAATAGTAGGGCACACACAATCCACACAATGATATACCTTGAGCAACTGGCTCAGGTGAACAGAGAAGACTGTGTCACTGGGCCCCATAGGACATTTACAACATAAAACCACTCTACTAAGACCAGAAGACTTAGGAACCTACTTAATATATAGAAACAAACACAGGGAGGCAGCCAAAATGGGAAGACAAAGAAACATGTCCCAGATCAAAGAACAAAACTAAGCTCCAGAAAAAGAACTAAAAAAAAGTGGAGGCAAGCAATCTACCAGATGCAGAGTTCAAAACACTGATTATAAGGATGTAGATGAACTGACTCGAAAAGAAGGATACTCAATAAATTTAGGGGAATAGTAGATTAACTTTAACAAAGAGATAGAAAACATAAAAATGGAGATAACAAAGATAAAAAAGGGAGCCAGTCAGAAATAAAAGAATATAGTAACTGAGATAAAGAGTACATTAAAGGGAATGAATGAGTGGATGAAACAGAGGATGGAATCACCGATATAGACAATAGGGTAGTGGAGGACACCCAGCAAGCAAAAAAGAATCCAAAAAGCTTGGATAGTTTAAGGGACCTCTGGGACAACATCAAGCATACCAACATTTACATCATAGAGGTACCAGAAGGAGAAGAGGAATTTGAAACATATTTGAAAAAATAATGGAAATTCAAAATCTATTTGAAAAAATAATGACTAAAAACTTCCCTAACCTGGTGAAGGAAATAGACATACAAGCCCAGAAAGCTCAGAGAGTCCCAAAGAAGGTGAACTCAAAGAGGCCTACACCAAGACACATCATAATTAAAATTCCAAAGGTTAAAGACAAAGAGAAAATCTTAAAAGCAGTAAAAGAAAAACAGACAGTTACCTACTAGGGAGCTCCAATAAGACTGTCAGCTTATTTCTCAGCAGAAACTTTTCAGGCCAGATGGGATTGTCAGGAAATATTCAAAATGAAAGGCAAGGACCTATAACCAAGATGACTCTACCCAGCAAAGCTATCATTTAGAATTGAAGGACAGACAGATAAAGAGCTTCCCAAACAAGAAAAAGCTAAAGGAGTTCATCACCATCAAGCCAGTATTACAGAAAATGTTGAAGAGATCTTTTTAAGAAGAAAAAATATGTATTGAAATATAAATAATAAAATGACAATAACTACACATTTATTGGCAAGTACTTTCATTTCAAATGAGATATAATTAAATGCTCCAGTGAAAGAATAGAGTGGCTGAATGGATAAGAAAATGAGACCCTATGTATGCTGCCTACAAGAGACATACTTCAGTGTAGGGAGCTTATGCTCCCAAAATTCAAAAGAGTGCATGGATTATCTCGGGAGGCCTGCTTGCATAAAAAAGGGAAAAGGCTGGTTCTGTGGAATTCCAGGAAGAAGAAGATTAAGTATAGACAAAGGGAGTGTCAAAGGGAGTGTCGAAGGGAGTGTCAAAGGAAGTGTCCATTGCACCTCGATCTTCAGGATGTTACTTTAATTATATTATCTTGGGATACACAAAGGAACAGATTATGTATAAAAAGGAGCATAAGAAATAAACTCGGAGAGACAGTTGTGAGATCTGTTCTCTCTCCTGCACCCTGTCTGTCTTCTCTTTTTTCTCAGTCCCTGCTCCCCCATTCAGGTACCTGGTTTGACTTGGTCGGCTGGTTTCCGACAAGTGGCGCCCGAACAGGGACCTGAAAACGGGGGAAAAAAGCAAGGACCCACCGCAAGATGAGTGCACTCAAGATTGGCCAAAGAAGCCGTGGGCGGTGAAGGTGAGTACGCAGGAGTTTTTGTAATATAGAAACTGAAAGGGAAAATATAATGGGCCAAGGAAATAGTCGACTGCTATTTGTACATATGCTTAAGAATATGCTTAGAGTTAGAGGAGCTAAAGTAGCTCAGCAACAGTTAATGAAGTTTTTGCAATTTATAGAAGAAGTTTGTCCCTGGTTTCCTGAGGAAGGGCCAATTGATTTAGAGACATGGTTAAGAGTGTGTAAAAAGTTACAGGATTACTATGATGCCCACGGACCTACTAAGGTTCCGGCAGATACTTTTGGGCTTTGGACTTTGATTAGAGATTCTTTAGACCCTAGGCATGAAAGAGATCAGATTAAAGAACAAATGTCACCTGTACTTAAAACAAAAATTGTTCATGAGTATGACGAATCCGAGGATGCTGGAGTTGTGCCTTCTGTCCCTCCGATGCCTTCCCCTCCTTTCGACTCCATTTTTACTGATGATGAGGAGGAGGAGGCCGCTAGATATTATTCACCTGATGAAGATTCAGCTCTACTTGTAGCTATTGGAGGCGTAGCCCAACCCGCAGTACCAGATCCTGTTTTAATATGGGGGCGAGGGCATGTTTGTGTTTTTCCGCATAGAGCTGATGGAGCACGCTGGTTGCCTGAAAGACTAGTGCGGCATGCCGAAAATGAACATCGAGACTGATTAAATCCAACAGTTTATGCCGCAGTGCATTGGGCTTACATCCCGGATCCTCCAGTACTACATCCAACTGTTTGGTCTGGGCCACAGATCCAGGTTTTTTCTAATAACTCTAGACTTTTGGGATTGCCATTAGCCGTGGAACAGCAATATGTATATGATAATTTTAATTTTTCAGGATCAATTTTAATTTTTCAGGATCAGCAATAGGACTACCTATTTGTTTTCTATTCAATTCTCCCAACCTGGGTGTTTGAATATCACAGAGCAGCCTTAGCATAAGAAAGGAGGAGCTATTATGCTTGGGGCTCCTGATGGCGAAGCTGTAAGCAACAATGATACGATCCCATTTGAACTTTGTCACTCGAAGAGGCATGTGCAAAAAGATTCAGTATGGTGGCATCGTTGTCATCAAGAGAATGTCACTTTGTACCAGGTAACAGGATTTAATGAAACTGTTTGGGACTTCTCTCGGCCTTATGACACTGGGACTGCTTTATCTGCTGGACTCTGGAAAACAAGCTCTGGCGCTTGGCAGACTCATATTTGGAAACTGGCTGCCGGACTTGTGACAATGAATATTAGCATAACTAATGAATCTCTGACCAATTCACACAGTAGTATTTCAGGAGAAAGATTCTCATATGCCCTTAGAACTTGTGTTAATGTCCCATACATATTATTGTTAGGAAATTTCAATATTACCGTAGATAATAATACTAATCAATTTAATGTATCTTGTAATAATTGTCAGCTGTCTAATTGTGTTACTCCTGTTAACACTTCTGTTCTCGTGCTTAGACAACTGCCATTTATAATGGTTCCTGTTAACCTTACAGGCCCTTGGTTTGATGAATATGGGTTACAAGGTTTTACAAGAAATTAACATGGCCTTAGGAAGATCTAAAAGGCCTGTGGCTGTTGTTGTGGCAGGTATTCTTGCGGTTGTCGCCTTGGTGGTTACAGCCACCACTGCTGCCATATCCTTGTCCA